>NW_023596448.1:18648605-18689334 GCF_011947565.3 Pollicipes pollicipes | reverse complement strand
ATGTCGGGACAGGGTTCCCGGTAATTCTAATCCGGGTAGAGAGCGGTGTAAGCTGTGAATGGGTGGGGTGGGGGGGGGGGGGGGATTCCTCTAAGATGCTACGAACTACCTGGCCAATTAAAACATAAAACAAAAGCTTTTGAGTTCACTCAGCGACATGTCTATTTTTAAAAATAGAGCGCGTGGGTTTTCAATGGTGAGTAACAGGGGGTCACTAAGCTTAACATTGTATCTTTTATTCATCACAGCTTTCACGTTTATCAGTTTATTTCTACGTAACTCATGCAGATTAACAGCTACTGAATTTGATAAGAATATCTCATAAAAATAGTTCAATATTGAACAATTATAGGCATGTCCACGCGATGCAAACGAAATTATAAAAAAATATGGTGGAAAATGTTCTTAGCTTCCAGCCGTAAAACGAGTTAAAGGACTTATCTTGCAAACACGCCTCAACATGGATTGCACGCCAACACGGTTGTAGGACCGAAGCGATCTCATAAATGGTCGTCCCAACCGCATTACCCTGGTAGAACGGACGGTATACCAGGTAGAACGGACGGGATACCAGTGGAACGGACGGGATATCAGGTAGAACGGACGGGATACCAGGTAGAACGGACGGGATAGTAGGTAGAACGGACGGGATACCTGGTAGAACGGACGGGATGCCTGGTAGAACGGACGGGATGCCTGGTAGAACGGACGGGATAGTAGGTAGAACGGACGGTATACCAGGTAGAACGGACGGGATACCTGGTAGAACGGACGGGATGCCTGGTAGAACGGACGGGACATCACTCACTTCAGCGGAGCACCACAGTTGGCGAGCTCAATTTCATTTCAGCTTCTGTGCCCGGGATCATGACAAAGATCATCAAAAAATAGTCTTAATCATTTCACGCGGACCAAACGGAATACTGATCTTCCCTGTTATCAGAAAAGCAGGTATAAGCCAAAATGTTGGCACTGGCAGAACCAGCGTGCCTCTTTGGGTGGTGAACAGCGAGGCGAAGTGAAAGGTAGATAAAATTACTGACGCAAATGTTGCTATGTGCTGTAAGCAAGGTATGGTTCCTATATAGCACTTTGAGCGCGTGTCATAGGCGGATTCCGTTTTCAAAAGACGCTAAGAAGAGGGGCATGTGCTTGGAGCATGGCTCACTGATAAGCTTCTGTGACCACGGTCGGTGTGTACCACGATCTCACTTTCCGTCTCACTTGTCTAAGCCCGCCCTCGGCGGCGTTTGTAAGATGCTTTTGGCTGCACAGAAGTTCGGGATGCAATGGCATGAACCATTTAAGAATTTAGGTTCAAGATGACATGAAAATCCTTCCTGTCATTCCCGAAGGCACCTCTGCGAAAAAGTGTATTTTTTCCTGCAGCTTCGCATGTGTGAAATGATTGTCCCAGCTGCCTTACCCCGGCGAAACGGACGGAGCACTTTACAGTACAGCGGGGCACGACCCCCGCGGAGCTCGATTTCGTTTCGCCCGCGTCGAGTCTTCCACTGTTCCCGCGCTCTCCGAGGAGCGCGGCCCTGGGCTTCGCTCGGAGCCGGAGCGGCTGCCGGCCCGTTCGGGCGATCCCTGGCCAGATTCAATCGGGCGCGGAAGCCGCTCGCTTCATCACCTGCAAAGCCGGGGAGCGCGACGCCGGCGACGCTCGCCGTAACGTCGCGCTCAGGCACGGCTCCCAGCGCTCGCGCTCCGCCTCGCCGGCCGGGGTCGCGGGGTGACCGGTTCGGTCAGGGTTGGATCGGTTGGAAAACAAACTTGTGTAAGACGGACCCTTAGCGCCACAAGCTGGGTGGCATAGCGTGGCAATAAGTTAGTTTTGTGTCCACAGCTTGTTTCTTTGACCTGTATTTGCATCGCGATTGAACAGCACTGCACAACGGCAGCATGACATTTAAAAAACAAGTACAACGTGCACCATTGAATTTATGACGTAGACACGCGGTGATTCATGATGACTTCGAAGCATATCATCGACACCTGACCCTACATGTGTATGTCACCGCACTTTAGGTTCAAAGTCACTACCACTCGGTTTGGCTGCCAACGCCGAAAACCCGAGAACTCCCGCAAAGACCTGCAGGTCACATAAGTCCTTGCATCCACTCTCTGCGTGATCATAATCCTGGATTCTCAAACGTAAACACTCCGGATATCAATTACACCCAGGTGTCGCGGGTTCAGGCGACTGCAGCGCACCCTCAAATGCATACTTCTCTGAGCAGCGACGGTTATTCCAACAGTCGTTTAACTACCACACAAGCTCCCAGCACCTAACAAAACTTCACCGCGGACGACGGAGCGAGACCGTCCATCCACGTAGTAGCCGAACTTGACAGCATGACACTGAACTCACCGCAATGCAGCACTCTCAAACAACTTGCTGTTGAAATGGCTAAGTCGGTCACAAGGTGCAGACCACTGCCAGCAAAGCTGCGGATCAGACCTATCTTCCAGTGAGCTGAAGATGTTTACAGAAAACAGCGCTTGTGCCTTGACCGGCACCAGACGCCGTCTGACGTTTGTCTATGTACTGCCTTTGCACGCTACATGGTAATAATCACCATCACGAGTACCTGTTCAATCATCAAGCCAATTTTCGTGTCATGCCGTTTGTGAGGTATAAGACGTCTTAACTGAGGGCCGCCGGATGGTCTAAAGCAAACACATGTATTGTTTAGTGGAGTCCGGCAGGCTCAGTCGTGCTTCAATTTAATTCAGTTTAAATATGTGTGTGGCAAAACAGGACTATTGATATAGGTAATTAATGAAATCCAGATATGACCGCTTAAAAATTCAAATTGTTATGATGCCTCTCCGCTCTTGAAGCGTTTGATATATTTTAGACTTGGGCGCGTTTAAATGTTCCAGGAACTTCAGTAATAGCCGATCGCTTCAGGCCAAGCTAACATATAAACAAAAGCATCTACTCTTAATGTCCAAATTCATACACATCTAAAATGCGTAAACTCTAACAACACGGGACCCAGTCCTCTCTCTCCGCTCGTCGGGTATTCACCACCTCCTCTTTCATCTGGATCGCCAGAACCCCTGCCCTCGTTTTCCACGGGCCTGTCTTAGCGGTGGTGTTATCACACCACGCCCAGCTCGGGGATCTCTCTGCACCACTTCACGCCCAGCGCCTCACGCCCAGCTCGCGGAGTTCTCTGCATCGCCTCAAGCCCAGCTCGCGGAGCTCTTTGCACCGCCTCACGCCCAGCTCGCGGAGCTCCCTGCACCGTCTCACGCCCAGCTCGCGGAGTTCTCTGCACCGCCTCACGCCCAGCCCGCGGAGCTCTCTGCACCGCCTCACGCCCAGCTCGTGGAGCTCTCTGCACCGTCTCACGCCCAGCTCGCGGAGCTCTCTGCACCGCGGCAGGCCCTGCCCCTCCCTGCTGACCCCGTCTGATCCCGAATGGTCTCTGCACCGCCAGCGTCGCCTCGGTACCGCTGGGCTCAGACCACAGCACCCCTGCCGCCCCACCGGCGGCCGTAAATTGGGCTGGCCGTCGTCGGTGTGGCCCGATGCTCCCACCGCCGTCCCGGGATGAACTACGGCTTAATTAAGGCCTACTTTGGCTCCATCCAAGGCATGAGGGTAGCGGGGCGGCGACTTCAGAAAATGGCAAAATGCTGCGGAGTTGGGCTATGCAGGGAGTGGTTCGTTGGGAGACGTAAAGACAAAGGCAGTTAGGACGCGACGAGTTTTGGTTCCTGGGGCTTTGCATGATTCTAAATGCTGGGATTAGCTGGAGGTGGACTATGTTTCTTAAGCGTTAAGTGCTCTGTCTAAACCTCATGTACACGCTGTGGAGGGCAGGTAAACAATCGTGCGTTTATAAAATAGGAATTTCGATGCCTCATTACATCGAGAAAACGCTTTGATCATGACCAGAAAGCTTTTCAAACTTCTTTAAAACTCAACATGGTGGAAAAGTAGCGATTGACTGTGATTTCAAGCAGTGAAGACAAATTGAATTATTTAAAATGACGGCAACACTCATTTCTTTACATTCTGCAGCCCATAAATGCCATTCCATTTCATGCCGCTCATATGTGCTCGGAACTGCAGCCTTCATATGGTCGGGGCTGTGGAGGCCATTCTCCTATGTGGCTCATCGGCGCAGATAGCTCCTGCTGCCTGCAAGTGAAAATAGCTGCCATGGGGCGGCTCTGTCCCGTCTGTCCGATGGACGTGGGGCACGTGGACGTTGAACTTCAAAGTGGACGCGACGTGGTGAACGTGGCACGTGGTACTGTGGTGGACCCTGCCAGCAAGCCCACCCGCGGGCGGTTATCCGCCCAGGTCTTACTTGGGCTGGTTTCAGTGTTATTGTGTTCACATCTGGGGGCATAAAAGCATTTTCATGTTGATGACGTCAGCTTAGGTTTCATATCCATGGGGTGCTGCATTGTTCGTATTCCGTGGCCCCGCGGCATGCACAAACTCTGTGTGTTCGGCCTCGACTACGTCCTATCAGGAAACTCGCCGACCAGTGGGTCCAAACCCACTGACGCTAACCTGAATTAATTGAACGAACCAACACGTAAGCCAAAGCAAGTAAGTGTTAAGGCGTTTCGAGTGCAATCTTAGCAACTGCTTGATCTGCACGTGCCGCATCAGACCTGACAGCTGGAAAAGTCCATTTTGAAGCTTAAAGGCATCTTTCATTCGGCCTCGCTAAATTCCGCGTCGTCACGCGTCGGGCGACTGGCAACGCGACAGCGCGTCGCGGAACTACCATGATGATGGGGGACCACCGTACCCATGCATAACACAGCGCTGCAGCAGCTGCGCACTTTCCTTCCTCTGTCTCTGAGCCTCGCGCAGATGCAGTGCTGCGGGCAGTGCCATGGCGTCCGGATGGGTCAAAGGCATCGCTCGAAATGCGGGCATTCCTCCAGCTCTCAATAACGCCGCCGCATCAGCCGCCACGCAAATATCGGCCGGCTCGGGCCGTGAGACGATTTCCTGATGCGGCATCCGTCTAGCAGGCTCGTGGGATGATTGACGGACGCAGCATCCGTCTCTCGCGTCCGTTCGTCCGTCCAGGATCGATCGTCACACTTTCTAGGCGTTTGTTCCCTCGTCACGCCGACCGATCCGTCTTGGGGGCGTCTTCCAGGGTCAGGACGCCGCCCCGGCCAGCAGAACGCGCACCCGCCCGCCTCGCGGGCGTCAGCCAGAAATCGGGGCTCGCGGCAGATGAGACCCGGTGTTCATGGCAGACGCCGCGCAGTTTCACTCTGCCGCTTTGCGTTTTAGCACCCCGCCGGCCTGGCTACTGGGAACGCTCTTGGCATTCTTTCTCTGGGGATTATGGGCTTGGCATAATCAAACCGGGTGATGGGGAACGGACTCCACTCTCCTCGGCGGCATATAGAGAGCTTGCGGACACCCCGCTCAGCCTGACGCGCTCCGAAATCACACTCTCGGGTGTGTTTAATGTTTGCTCCTGACGTTTATTGCACATTCCAAAAACACGCGGTTCGGTGTCGAATGTCGCGTGGTGTTCACGCCTCAGCCGTTCGCTACGGAGGCCAGATCAGCTGACGCGAGGCCACATCAGCTGACGCCTGGTCACATCAGATGATGCTCGGTTACATCAGCTGACGCTCGGCCATATCAGCTGACGCTTAGCCACATCAGCTGACGCTCGACCACATCAGCTGACGCCCGACCACATCAGCTGACGCTCGACCACATCAGCTGACGCTCGGACACATCAGCTGACGCCCGATCACGTCAGCTGGTGCTCGACCACATCAGCTGACGCTTGGCTACATCAGCTAGCCCTCAGCCTCATGAGCTGACGCTCGGCCACATCAGCTGGCTCTCAGCCTCATCAACTGACACTCGACCACATCAGCTGACGCTCGGCCATATCAACCGACACTCGGCAGCATCAGCTGACTCCCGGCCAGCTGACGGGCGGGCGTCAGCTGGCGGGCGGCGGATGGCGGGGGCCGGCTGGACTGACGCGCCCCATTGCCGACGCGCGTGAGAGATGATCTGCGGACGGCGATGGATCGTGCAAGCTGCGAGAGCTGCTGGCTGTCGGCCAGCACGGGCGCCGGCAGGGGCGGATCCGGGCCGCAGCAGACCCGCAAGGGCGGACTCAGGAAAGCAGCACGGGGGTGCTGTGGGCTTCTGTCACAGGTGGAACTGACTGATGTGACCTGATGGAACGATGTGTGTTACCAGTAGATTCAAATTTATGTACACCCACGTGTCTAGATGGGTGTATCTGATGCAGAAGGTAAACGTTCATTGCATGAACTATTCATCGAAATGTCAGACGTTTCATTTGGAACACTGACTTTCGTGAGATTTTTTCAGTGGAATGGTTACGCGGCACAGTGAAAATGAGTTCAACCAGATTCACTTGTTTTGCATGCAGTAAACAAAAATATTTGTACAGTTGACTTAATGGTCAAGCTGCTTTCATAACGAGACCTGTGTTCGATTTAGCCTTTTGAAAATCGATTCAGTATTGGTTCATGACCATGTTCAACGATTCAGGTCTCATCCAAATCATTGTCTTGTCTTGCGTGATTCTATTCTGCGTTGATTCACATCTCAGGTAAATGATTTAGTTCTTATTCAAGATAAAACAGAAAGCAGTCCAGAGAAAAAAGTTGTGCTAATATTCTAAGAAATAAAATATGACGCGGAGCAACTATAAAGAAGCGCATAATTTTTAGGTAATTTATGACGATGCGTGTGATCTTGACTTTTGCTCGACATGCGTGGGGAGCACGGCACTGTCAATGCCTATTCGGGCCTGGAACTGCGCCCACTCAGGTGTTATTTATTTGCTGTGGCCATGGGTGATATGCGAAACCTGCAAGGCATGTGAAGCTGACTTGAAAGGTAGAGGTAGTGGCAGTACGTACGTCAGGCCACCGGTGGGCTGTTATGCACCAATGTGAGGTAAATTCTCGTGGTGAAAGAGCCATTAACAAATGAGCACCGCTCACGCGCACAGTGTTGGATGAATTATGTCGATTTATAGCTCTCAAATTCATCCAGTACACTGCGTTTTGTACTAATTGTAAAACTGGTCTTAAATCAATTCATTTGGTCTTTGCATAGACTTCGTACGATCCAGATGAACTCTGGCCGCAGGGGCAATGATTCGACTATCGGTTCACCCTTATTTTTGTACGAAAGAGTCGATACATCTGCGACTCAACAAAGATGGTATGATTGGCGCATCGTTAATCGATGAGCTTGAATCAAAACAGTTTTGTTCATTGTAAGCTCTCGGCAACAGCTTGTTTTGACCAATGCCGTTATTCAAATAACCACGATGTTATGCACTTACCTTTCCGCAAGCACAAAGGCTTGACGAGTGCGTTTAGTTCGAGTTGTGACAAAGGCATCAAAGCTCCTTTGCAAGTACCCTGCAGTGAACTTTTCGAGCGCTTCAGAAATACATTCGGCAGTACGCTATCGGCCATCGGAGGAATGTCTCAGCCACACTTGTTACGATGTAGAGCTGTTACTAGTTTTGAAGCTTTTGTTTTGCCTGAAATGTAATCCAATTGACTGACTCCTTCTGTGCCGTGTGTGTCCTATTTCATGCTGTGTGTGTCCTATGTTATTATGTGTGTGTGTGTGTGTGTGTGTGTGTGTGTGTGTGTGTGTGTGTGTGTGTGTGTGTGTGTGTGTGTGTGTGTGTGTGTGTGTGTGTGTGTGTGTGTGTGTGTGTGTGTGTGTGTGTGTGTGTGTGTGTGTGTGTGTGTGTGTGTGTGTGTGTGTGTGTGTGTGTGTGTGTGTGTGTGTGTGTGTGTGTGTGTGTGTGTGTGTGTGTGTGTGTGTGTGTGTGTGTGTCTTAAGTACATCCAATGTCACATTTCGTGGTGAATAATCCTCTCTCCCATTTATTACGGATGATTTTGTGACGGCCTCAAAAGTGCACGTTTGGTTTGTTGATCCTTCCGTATTCGCTTGGGCAGGTCGCTTGCTCGGCCCAGCCACCTCTGGCCAATCGCACAGCCAACCGTGTTCTGTTCCGCGTCACTGGTTTGGCCTCCCCGCGGTCGCAGTTGCTCTCGTTCCTGTTCTCATTAGACTTAAGCATTACAAAGGGTCTGACATTTGCGTGGGCATCAGCCTTGGAAATCCCAGTCAGGCCTGCATTTTATCTTCCTGTGCTCGACACATGGACAGCATTGGTTTTCCCCGGCTCCCGAAGGGGAGATTCGTGCCATGCTGCAGGGCCATTGTAGACCAATCTAGTCAAGATCGTATAGAATTTCGTTACGAAGTGAAAGTCGTTTAGCGTCTGGACAATCCCCGACGGGCGCAGGCTCCCCTGCACTGATAGCCTGTTCGGCATGGCGCGGATGTAGTGCGGGACAGCCTAACCATCGCTGAGATCGGTTTAGTTCCAGCGAGCGCACGAAAGCCTTAGGACCGAGGTGCTTGTTACCACGGGCGTCGATTTGCATCCTTTAGGTTGGACCACTGCCCCCCTCCCCAAAGTCAGACTTCCCCAAACGGTGAGTTTTCCCCTCTTCTCAACCTTCTGGGATTTAGTGTGAGCAGAACATTTGAAATTGGAGCTCAAAATTGCACATATTTTGAGATCTAAAAGATGCTTCACAGATAACGCAAACAAAGACAATGCAAAGCACGATGTCCTGTCCAGTTAAGCACAACTGAATGAGTTGATCAGTTTTAGACCTCCACGTCTAAAACTGATCAGCTTATCAGCTGTATTTATTCAGTATTCATACCGGCTTTTACTTGACGATTTTCCTGTTTGCTGTTTGTTGCAGGCATTTTCTAGCCAAATTAATGTTTTCTAGACTCCGTTCTAGCCTCGTTGCATGTCATTATTGAGATAAACTTTTACATCTCACAATATTTGCATTATTCTGCCTCGAATTCTTATCTGAGGCTAAAGAAACGAACAAAATTAGATCCTGCAAAAGTTTCATGACGCAATCAAACAATAACATATTAAGGAGCATATTTTCTAAACAGAGAAACTTTGCTGTCTGGAGCACTTTGTCTTCTTGAACGTATTCCATTATTCGTTGCTGAGCGTCTTTCATCATATCTAATACTTGTTTTCATGTCTCCAAATATTGAAGATTTCCTTCAAGTAAATATATCCTCGCATTGCTACGGCCACGCAGTAGCGGGAAACACTCATGAATCTGCTTTGGTAACATTCTGGGCGTTACGGTAAGCTTGGCAATGGAAAATCTGCATGCGTGTTGAATGTGTGGCATTCATGACTTATAAAGTCCTACTGTCCTAGAAGCTCGTATTTCTCTTCCCTACTTCTCTTCTTCACGTTTTTTACTCGACGCATGCTACTACGTTCAGATTCTTTGCATGTATCATATGCAAATCATACAAATTTAGAATGATGCATTACAAGATTTGCTTTCAATAGCACAACGGGCTTTGCAAATCAAGTCGACGATGATTTTTTGGCGCAATGGGGAAGACTTCTCATCGCGCTATCATAACATAAGAACTTTGTTATTCTTATTCGAAATTTATCTCCTAAGGTTCGCATTGTATGCAGCTTTCCCTTGTTTTCCTTTATTATATCAGCAAGATATTGGAGATCTTTCCGGTCCCAGTCACTAATAATCGTATTCTTAAATCCGGTGCGATCAGAGAATAGAATAGCTTCAAAGAGAACCTGTGGCTACAACGAGATTGGTGACGGCTGAGCCATTTACAGGTTGCAGTGACGTCTCTCCAGACATAATTTTTTATTTCGGCGTAAGCGTTTTTCAGCTTTTTGCTTCCGAAACACAGTATGTTTGGAAAGAATAGCAATTTATTATTTAATTGTTAATTTAAAGAATTAACTAATCATGCCCGCACTGCGACCGGGGTACGTAGTCTCATCAGCCATGTAAGTTCTGGCCTGCTCGCAAAACGCCTGTGCAGCAACCACGTGCAATTCACCACGTCCGAAATGCTAAATTACTATGGTATGTGTATGGGGTCTTGCTTGCATACCCGTAAGAACGGAAAGAATGGGCTTCGTTGTACTTCGGAGCTTTAGGGGGTGAATTCGGTCACATAGTGGACAAATGAACCTTCTTTGAGAGATTCAATATCAAAGTGTATTTGATTTACACTCAACTTTACTTGTGCTTAACTAACTAAAAAGAAGAAGAATCCCGCGTAATCGTTCCGAAAACAGTGAGCTCTCTGCTATGCCACTAAGTTTTTTCGATATGCAGCAGCTTTGGTTCAATAGCGATTTACGTTATGTTATTTGCATTGTGAAAAAACGTTATCCCCAATAAATTTAATTGGAGCACACATCTAATACCAAGGCTGTTCTTAATGTCATTTTGAACTGGAGAGCCCATTGGAGGACATGACGTTTTTGAACATGTAGCATAAGCCGGGTAACGAGGAGAATGTTTTTTTGTTTTATCTAATGCGTCCTCCTGACAGGCAGATCGCCTATCAAGAAAGAGCACCGTGTCGTCTGCATGCTGTGGTATTTTTACTTCAGTATTTTCTGCTATTTGAATGCCGCTGAAGTGACTTGACCGCGTTATTTGGCTGGCACGCACATTGGCTGCAAGGGTGAAAAGATAGCCCAAGGTATGGTCGTTTCCTACTCAGTTGTTCCCTATTCAGTCCAGCCCTCCCTCTCCCCTCCACCTTTGAATGGGAGGTAAGCTACATCTAAGGAAAAAGCAGTTTTAGGCGCCTTTTGGTGTAAGATTAGCCATTTTCCCATCGCCCAAAGCCATTTTGCGAACTTACAGCGCTTTGGTGGAGGCTCAATGATCGTGACACACCACGGATTCACCGTCGCATTTCTTCAGCATTCAGTCCACAACACAGCTACGAAGTCGAAAACGTCCGGGTCGAGAGACAGGTGGATCAATCTCACTGTAAGGCAATCGGCAGTTAACACCAACCACGCGGAGGCACCACCTTTTTCATGCACCTCAGCCATGTTCAAGACGAACTGCACGCCGAAGCGCGTTCCCGCGCTGCATATTGCACACAAATAAGGTGCCCAATTAAGGAAAATCATATCTACAAAACTGCATTATCAGATTAGAAATGTTTTATGCCTCTATTGCATAAGCGAAGAAGCTGCGTTTTTGAAGAAAAAACCCAATCGCATGCATAAGTAAACCATGGTCAGAACTGAAAACCACCAGAACAAATTTGATAGAGGCAAAGCCACGCACACCAATGGCGAGGTTGAAATGGGTGTCATCACTTGTTTCAATTACTGGCAAAATAACGCATGTAATCTTGGTGAGAGGTCCTCGGTTCAAACCTGACTGCGGCAGCCTCTTCCTTGACCTGCTCCCTCGCAGACGATGGCAGCAACTGCGGAGTAATCACCCTGTGCCGGGGTTAACGTTGCATCAACTGGCGCCCGCAGCGATGGAGTCACGGGCATGGACAACCAAAAGTAGATCCTACGGTCTGGTTGCCCGCCCAGAGGTCATGACCTCGCCCTGAGTCGTCGCAGCAGCCGTCTGACGTCCAGGACCGAGACATCGGTAACGGCCTCTATATGCCTGCGTGCTACGGCAGGCGTTCCGTCAGCGAACGTATGGCCGGGACCGTTCTGCAAGAGTGCTGAAAATGAAACCTCCGGAGTGTATAGTGCACAGCGCACGCAGTCGGCGCTCATCATGGATGACTTTACCTGCAACTTGCTGCACAAAGACATGTAAGGTATGATACGCGTTAACCTTCTCGAGGCACTCCCAACATTTCAACATTTCAGTTCCGAAACGAGTCGAACAGGCAGTGGTACACTGGTAAAAACCGTGTGAATGTGGCTCACCCAACGACGCTATCTTACGTAGCCTTACGGAATTCCTATGGGAGCGCCACTTCATAGATATCGGCAGTTTGTGCTGCTGTTAAGGTCATTGGAATGTAAGGTTAATTTAGGCATATTTACTGCGGGGTGGGATATTTACGTTAGGCTGCGGAGAGCGGATTCTAACAAAACCGGGCAAAAGCTATTGGGGCACTAAAAGTGTCCTTGCTTTCCGCTAACTCACCATGGTGTTTGGAGAACCCCTGTACAGAATATTCCTGACTTTTTGGTACGATATTGCAAGTACTCTTGCATGTGCCTCATTTCATATTTGGTAATTGTAATTTTACCAGCAATGGCCCATACTCTTTTACCAACAAAGTTTACCAGTACTGACTCCAGTGACGCATGTTCTTTTGTGACAAGAGTGATCAAAGCATAATTTTACATTTCGTTTCCAGGGATGGCTTTACCCATTGAAGCTGATGGAAGGTAGACAATTTGAAGAAAATGGCAACCAATAAGTATGTAAGATGGACCAACATCTTGTTGCTCACATATACCTATACAACTAAATAAGAATGTAGACTAAAGAAATTAGTGACTTTAAAGATACCCATAGCATCGGATTTATAATGTTTTTTCGCTAAAAAAAGTCAAAATTGCACCGCAAAACACAACTTTCATTTGACCTCCCACAACACGTTAAGTCCCGCAAAAAAACACATTTGATGTGTTGTTTGATGAATTTGCTGGCGTGTTTCGTGAATCCGTTGCAACATGACGTTCATGAAAAAGCTCAATGCGTGCCGGATGTGGATCCAAACAAGAACTTTAAATAATGCACCAATGCGCGTCCTATTTTGCGCTGTATGAGTCCGCTTATGACAGAAAGCCTGTGCACATGTCTAGTGTTTGCTACAAAGATGATTATAAAATGAATCAGGTGATATTTAGCTTACTTCAAAATGAGCGGAAGTGCGCACAGCTCTGTACTTGCTCCTCCAAGCACAGAAGATTAGCTTTTGAAGCAAGGGCCTAAACCGCATCTGCAGAACCGATTTTTATTAATTTCTGACTCAGCACACTTGCAGAAGATGTATACAAATTCATAAATTTACGTGGCATTGCATCCAGCACCTGGCGCAACGCCAGGGAGGGCAGAGACTGTCCCCCGCGGAAAAAAATCAATGCACGATTTGTTTGTATCACCCAAACAAGGTGCTGGTCGCAGTCATGACACATACCCTCATCATGAGCTGCACGATTAATGCATTCCACTAAAAAAAATCCAAAATCGCATTTGGATCCACAAAAACCGCCTAACAGTGACTGATCTCCGACGGCGGGCCGACTGAGCCCATTCCAGGGTACGGGCGGCACCTAGCACGGGCGCTGCCGTTTTTGAGCGCTCTCTGATTTATGAGCGCTCAGCCGATTGGCCGACAGGAGCTAGCAGCGCTGTCAGAGTGCCAAGGCTCGCTTATCGTCCGCACTGATAAATCGCAGCAGCGGTCGACACGCCCCTCCCATCTGCATCGCCGTGTCCCACCAGCCCGACTGGAAGCGACTGAGTGGCATCCGGCCGGCTCGAAGCGTCCGCGCTTCACCCACTTGACAGGCTGCGCGATCCGAAGGGTGTGAGCGTTACTACCACCCGTCCGAAAAGAGTGCCAACGAAAGACTGCCTGCCACCCGATTCCACGTGTCTGAGTGTCATCACATCCTGTCCGGAGTGACGTCACATTCCGTCTGGAGTGACGTCACGTTCTGTGCGGAGGGGCGTCACGTGACGTCACATACCGTCCGGAGTAACGCCACATCCCGTCTGGAGTGGTCCACGCTCTGCGCGTGAAATAGCGCGACCAGCAGCGTCTAAATATCAGCCGACTGACCCAGCATTGTCGTATATCAATCCGCCCAAGCAGCGAAATATCCTCACAAACACAAAGCATGGAGCTCGGCTTTGAGTGCATGCCAAGCTCTCTAAGAGGTGCAGACTCGCATAGAAAAGGTTGGCGATCTAAGTCAGAGACAAAATTTTACGAGCCTTAGTAAGCAAACCCCGACAAAGATCGGCCAGCTCCGAGTGTCCTACAAATGTCATATGCGCGAACGATCTGTTTGAGCGAGGCTTCGAAAAGCATTATGGGATTTCCAGCACGACCAAGCAGCGAGTCCTTTCAGCACAGGAAAGTACCGCTCAGAGCCATCCGTCTGTGAAATTCAAACGATTTTCCAGGCCTACGAGTAGTTTGCCGCTTCAGTTGCATGCTTCTCGCGGCCAGCTCGGCTCTGCAGTTTTCCCGCCGTTGGCGCGTCCGACACAAAGCCGGCCGCGCATATTGTGTTTCGCCGCGCGTCGCCGACGCCAGCTGTCGAATCTTCCTGAGAGCCCCACCACACAGCCCAAACACCCGCTAGAAAATGACCATAGTCGAAATGTTTTCGTTGTCATGGTAACGGTCATTCATGGTAAAGCACGTTCTTTACGTTTGACGGATGATCCAGGGGTTGAGGTAAGAAGCAATGGAAATTGTAATCAGCTATGAAGAGTTCATTGGGGAGGATTTCCTTGACAAGTTAGATGGTTTTTATCTGTTTTGTCGTGCCGTACTGAAGGTCATCTTTCCGCAAATGACCACCGCCACCCTTGAACACTGAGCGGAAATAGTTGTATTCTCAAAAGAGCCTGCCTAAAACAGAAATGACATTCTAGGGTGTCACGCTTCTCACGTGAGATAAATACCAGCTAGCTCGAACAGTTACCGTGACACAAAAGGAAGGCGTTTTAGATTGTCGTGTGGTTCTGTTATGATATCGTCACTGAACATTGTGATGACCGAGCCCATAAATATGTCAACACATGCATACGGTTATATGGCAAGACAAATATATGGCCAATCGACGTCTATACTTCGAGGCCGTCGTTTACAATTTACGACTGGGTCCATTCTTTATGCCCGATTTGCATGTCACTCAAACATATTATGATCACGAGACAGCTGTCAGTTTATGCATTGTACGATTCATTTGGACCCGTTTTTATTCAGGTTTTTGCAATATTGGACCACACTCGCGTCACTCGGTTTTTGATAGCATACAACTCTTAGTCATTGTTAGCCCATCCGCGAAAAACCTCACATATCTGTGCTCAGGGAGGACACCACCACCAAATGAAGTATACGGTTCGGCGACCTTCGCAGCCAGCCGGCGGCCACACCACAGATTTACCCTGGCCAGTCCAGACGTCCCGCTCCCACCTTGAGAAGTTAATAATCAGTCGGCTGCGACCTTCTTGGGGGTAGATATATATTCTAATTGCTTGATTTTTTAATGACGAAGAATTTACTTCGGTTATGATAGGATGCGACGTAATCATGCATTGATGTAATATACATCCGTCATCTTGTCGGACCAAGGACTGCATATTAGAGGACTTCATATGCTGGGTCAGCCCGCGGGTACCCATATGAAATGTTTAAGTTTACGACTTGCGGCAAAAATCTCGAAAAGTTCATTCCATTGACCTTGATTTTGTTGTAAAGGTCAGATCGAATTTAAACTAGTTTGCTTTCACTAGAGAACATGATTTATTGAGTAGTTTCAGACCCAAATTTATTGACCGCAGGGACGTTAGAACATATCTTATTTGAACTTCATAAGGATTAGAGAAGGTCACTGACCTAAAATGGCCACGATTAACTTTTCCAGGAGTGTAACGCCCAGCGTCAAACTTGGCTCTAAATTTAACTACAAAAACCAAGACAATGTCGTGGGTTTTTCGTCTCCATAACATTCTGAATATCTAATAACGTTACTGACCTGAAACAAACACCAGCGATCTTGTCTTAAAAGACGCATTAATATTAAATGTGTTGCATGAGAGGAAGTCCGATCTAAGGACATTTCGTACGCCAATCTGGAGTTTGACCCTGTTTGACCTTACTTGACCAGAATGGCTCGGACCTGCAGGCCCCAAATCCGACGTAAGTGAGTTGATATACATTCCTACCTATTCTGTAAACGCAGTGTCTTTGGATCGCTGCTTTTTATATTTCGGCCGGTCAAATTACCTTTCTCCCCCCCCCCCTCCCCCCCCACACACGAGCGCGTCACATTCAATCGGCCACCCGGTTGCGTGTGAAATTCCCAGCGTTGCAATCACTGAGGCCAACAATTAGTTAGTAGGCACCTGAAGTTTTTCGCTTTCCGACGTGTTCTCTCGACAGTTTACGACGGATGTGAAACAAGAGAAAAAGAAACGCTAATAAGAGCGACGAAGGAGAATGCCGCGACAAAAGTTTAACAGAAACGTTTCGCATTCGAAGATACTGGGAGCTGCCAAGCTGGCCGTGCGAAATGGCCACCGTCGCCAACGGGCTAACTCACTTATAGTGACTTAAACTTCTCGAGGGGTGTCGACATGATGGGTGCAGCGTTTCCCAGCACCCAAATATGGCTGTGTGCACATGTGTTGGTTCTTTCTCATGATGCTCTTGCAGATAAGCCGGTGATGTTGTATTGTTTATTTAATGTACATGCCTGTTTACGTTCGCTTTTCACAAGTTGTTTGATATTACGTCTTATTTTGTAATAAGTGCTACTGTCCAACTTCTCAATGTTTAGCACAAAACGGGATTCGCGTTTGAACACCTGACCGTCTAACATTTTACATGCTTTATCGTAAACCATCGCGACACATCGTGACGCTGGATCGCGCCTGGGGGGGGGGGGGGGGGGGCAGGGCAAGTGCCGAGCCGGGGGTAAGCTGCATGCGCCAGTCGCGAATGGGTCGAGAGGCCCCGTGGGGGCGAGAGCCCGACCGAGTGCCCAATGCACACCCTGCACAGGGGTCCCTGAGCGGGCTGAAGCTCGGCGGTTGGCCCCCAGACGCACGTAGTCCTGCATCACCGTTATCCATTCTCCCTCATCCCATAACCCTGAAATTATCATTTCCGGTCAAAAGGGCTTTAAGCCACGCAACCAAACCAGAGCGTTTTTGAAATTTGCACTGGATGCATGACATTGATTGAGAGCCAGTTCAAGCCAGTTGGTTCGGAAATCTCGTTCATGTACGTCAAAAATGAATATCTCGTCGATCCTATTCGTGTTGGCCATAAATGCCGCATGTCCATAGAGTGGCAGTATTTGAGCGACGTCAAGATGGCGTCGTGCATGCCTGGGTGCCTTGCAATAATCTGCACGAAATGGTCGAATCAATTTTACGGGTGTCTAGCCCGGATGGTTTTAGGTTTTAAGAAGGGCATGCCTATAGACTGTAGAGGATGATATTCAAAATAGCCATCTCAGTTCAAGACCTCGAACAAAGTTGTAAGACTCACTCCCTTCAACCATTTTAACAAGTGACACAAAAACGAAATTGCAAAAATCACCCTTGAATGACAGGTGTGACAAGGGTGTGGTCCTGCCCGACTTCTGCACGTATAGAGAGATGCTTACCATCCTCCAAGCGGTCCAGGATCAGTCATGGTCAAGAACTGCACGCATGTCAGCGTTGGGAAATGGAAAATATGAGGATGTGGGCAATACGCAGATGCATGCTAAGTGTTGGTGCACTATTATCTAGGATTTTCTTTGTATCGGTCCCCCAATAATTAAGTGTTTAAATTCTTCCTAAGACACCTAATTCTTGTGTTTAAGACATTCCTAAGTTCTACGTAAATATAGCATTTGAATAGGAAATGTGATACTGTGGCAATGAACCGAGGTTATAGCAAGCTATGGGTAGATTTTATTCCCAACCCATTCATATATTTGTACGTTGTGCAGCGTACAACGCGCGACTGAACAGTCAGCAGGCGCCTGTCTGTTTATCATGCTGTATTTGTCATGTCATGTCATGATGCTGTATTTGGAGCACTGCATGGTCAGCACGTTAGTTGGTGGTTATAGCTTGATATGGACTGTCTATCTTGGGGTGATCACGTGTAATTAAGCCGTAACGCATAACAAGAGGTAAAAATTTTACTCAAGCTTGTTAATGTTATTTCATGGCATCAGTACACCCTCTTTGCAGGACTGTGAAGTGGGCAAATGTACGGGTGCTGGGCGGGTGGGGCCTTTACTCCATGGATAGCTGGTGGCTACGGCTATGACCATGCGGATCGGGATAAGTGCGGACATTAATATCTTGCCCACAAATATTTCTATAGCAAATACGTACAGATTTGTTCGTCCAGCCTCTCAGGCAATGCGACCAAAGCCCCACATCACATTTCTCCGCAAATATTGCTGTAGCAAATACGTACAGATTTGTTCATCCAGCCTCTTTGGCAATGCGATCAAAGCCGTACACCACATTTCTCCGCATCTTCCGGCTTACATCTGCCTTCCTTGTTCCCTTTCGCCCCAAACTTTTCTAACACGCTGTCAGCTCTGCGCAGCGCCCGGTCCAAACCACACTCCAGCTTCGGCAGCAGGGCTTCCAGGCCAGCAGATGGCAACTCCTTCGTCTCCACAGACAACGCCGCACTCTGTTTCCGGCCACCCGAGCCAACGTCTCCCTGCAGGAGCGCCGCTCGCTCGAACGCCATCAGCGCCGCTCTGTCCCGGCGCCAATAAATCCTGCGCCCGATAATCGGCAGCATCTCGTAAATTTGGCCGACGATGCTGTGTGATCACGCACGTTCGACGTGTCGGGTCGGGGTGTCGGGGCGTGTCGAGTTATGATGTCGGCGCGTGTCGGGTCAGGGTGTCAGGGCGTGTCGAGTTATGATGTCGGGATGTGTCGGGACGTGTCGAGTTATGATATCGGCGCGTGTCGGGTCGGGGTGTCAGGGTGTGTCGAGTTATGATGTCGGGACGTGTCGGGTCAGGGTGTCAGGGCGTGCCGAGTTATGATGTCGGGATGTGTCGGGTTGGGGTGTTGGGACGTGTCGAGCTATGATGTCGGGATGTGTCGGGTCAAGGTGTCGGGGCGTGTCGAGTTACGATGTCGGCACGTGTCGGGTCAGAATGCCGGGACGTGTCGGCTCGAGATGTCGGGACATGTCCGATTAATGTCAGGGCATGTCTGGCTAATGTCGGGACGTGTCGGACTAACGCTGGGCTATCGGGTCAGAGTGTCGGGATGTGTCGGGCCAATAATATCCAGGCGCGTGCCGATCACGCCGTTGAGGCGCGTTCAGTCGCCGCCATGACTGGTCCTGATAGGTCAGGGAGCTGGGGACGTGAGAGGTCAGGGGTCTGCAGGGACGTGCTGAGCCGGAACGCCGAGATATGCTCTGCCTGCCGAGCACATTGAAACTCGATATCACCGAGCCGTGACCTTTTGGTGGAGAGGATTCAAGATAGGCTCTTAATATCTGCTGGCTCAAGCGTTCAGATTGGTGGTGTCGAGTTAGCAGACCGTAGGCTTATAGGTTTCCGACGCGGATACCTTGTGTTCGGCGTCAGTAGGAGACTCAAAGCGGTGTGCAAACAGGATTTTTGCTTGGAGTGATCTGATCTCCAGCTGGATAGGAGGTGAGATCAGGACGTTGGATGAAGCATCGGTGCCGATAAGACCAGAGGCAGCTATTCTCCGCCTATTATGGCGTGGTATGCGATTATCGGGTCATGGTGATTGCATTGCATGTTACATTTCAAGAGGTCGTAATGCATCTAGTACGGTCACATTGAATGCCCTGATTAGCAAGCATAGTTCAACGTACTTTAATATGTTCACCCAGTGATGGCAAAAAAGCGATGAAATTTATGTTTTCATGCTATCAGAGAACTCTTTTGAGTACAACGAAGAAACGAAGGAACATCCACGCAAGAACTGATGCGATAAGACATTCTAGGCAAAGTTGGCCAGCTATGTCTGTCCAAAATGTGTTCTGCTCTGGAAGGAGTCTCGACCTCAAAATCCGCACGGGTTGGGAGGACACGTTAGACGATAACAAGCTTAACCTTCATTTCGCACAAAGAGCTGCAAAAATATAATCTTCGTGTCATGTTATTTTACTCAGAATTATCGACATTTCTTGTAAGAAATTCTACGGTTCTTCAAGCTAAGCCAAATGGCAGATAAACTAAGGCTCAAACCACGTGTTGCCATCTCAATGCGTGCGAAATGAGCTGTTCATCCACCCGCCGGACCGCGCTGACAGCTCCGCTGATTTGAGCGTCTGATTACCGACTTTGCACCCGCCGCAGAGTGGGCTCGAGTCGTCCTAGACCCTCGCTACTCCTGCCTGGGACGGCCTGGGGCCGGTGGCGGCGGCCGCGCTAAAGGTCAGGTGATGTCAGAGGGCAGGACAGACCGTGCTCAGCATAACGGCACGCCATGTCTTCGCCGCAAAATTCTCCCCTTGACCCAGGACTTCGCGATCGGATGGTGACGTCATGGATCACTCAACACATGCTGTGTAGTGTGGACTCTCTCTCATGGATACGCCCAAAGGTGCGCGCTAGGCATCAAATAGCTAAAAAGTCATGGCATACATTCCTTTGTCGCGAAACTTGTGAAGACTATCGAGTGGCGTTTGGCAAACATCCTACCCGAGGTGAGGAGGTGAGGTGAGGTGGTGAGGTCGCACCAGAGGCGGATCTAAGGAGGTGGCCTGGGGGGGTTCGAAACTTCTATAAGACTGAGTCGTAAAATGTTCTTATCTTAGCTTGTTTTCGCGTAGCGTGAAGGGAATTTCCAGAGCTTGCCCTCCCTCAAAGATTTGACCCTGGATCCGTCCTTACCCACTTTGCGTACTTCACGGGAACCGCCTCCGGGAACAGCGGAGAGCGATTGGCCCAATGCATTTGCTGGCCACCCAGTTTGACAACTCGATGTCCCGCCGACAAACAAACTTCACAAACAAAAGAAGGAAAAAACAAACGTCCTGTGAAGTAAAGTTACGGTATTGAAACAAGTGTTTTGAGAGCGTGGTTTGTTCGCGAAACGTTTTGCTCCGAATAGTAAATGCGTTTTATTGGGTTTTCGGTAAGTGTTCAGCTTCTGTGCATCATATCTGAACGTGGTTCGTGAGCATAGAAGTCTGACCGGTGTCATCAGCTTATGAAAACACGGGTGTGCGGTTGTATCCATTGCGACTAATAGCCGTTAAACACCTTCATTTTTTCAAAAGTTTAAACTCATGTAAGCCAAATTGTGAATAGCTGCAAAATTTAAAGTCACCGATTCCGTCGACCAAAATTGTAAGCCTTAGCTTCATCGCCTGCCAATTTTCGCGTCATGCGATTCGTAAAATACCACTCGTCTGCTAGATTAATGGACCTCCACCTGTTCAAACGCCATGGAAGGAGAATTTTCTCAAGTGTTGACCGAACCAGTCGGTACAGATTGCGAAACGTATTGGGCTCCATAAACCTACTTTTAAGCATCACGTGCATAACCTCCTGCTTTCGCGTCATTGCATCGCAGGTCATACGACTTACAAAGCTTCTTACTGGCCAATAAGACCGTACGACATAACAGCTCAAACGCTCCCTTTTAATATTGTTACTTGTCAATGAGTTGGAACACCAAGGCATGGATGTCCATGATAAGTGTCCAAGAACTCCATAAACTCACCTTGAGAGAGGAGAATGACGAACACGTGAAAGCACGCTGCCTTTTGTCGTTGTGAGCGTTTGGCGGTGGCTAGTTTGAATGCCCTGAGCCTTTAATTGGAGTAGCAACGCAGACCTTCGGCGGGGGAGGGGATACAGAGCCTAAAGATAATCGCAAGCTTCACTTAGGTAACTTCGGTGGGGTTTATATCCCACCAATTTGATTAAAATGAGCGGTGCAGAGATCCAAAAGCTTTTTAAACGACCGCCATAGCACTGCGTCGTTTATTGCTCTATCTTTAAAAATTATTCTGATTCTAGATACTTGTGGAACCAACCTGTGGAACCAAGTAAGCCGTCGTTGAATGACGGTTGTTGCCCGTGCTTTGAGTGCGTTTTTTTATAATTGCACGCCCGTAAATGTGTGACATTCCACGATGATCGAGATCGACACGACGATTTCACGAGATCGACACGACGCGCGGCGAACTGGTTCAATCGAACCCGAGTGAAAATCCGGAGCAACAGGAAAACAAAATATTTTCCCGCTTCGCGATGAGCCTGGAGTCCAATCACTCAAAATCTCCCATTCCTATCGAACAGCCCGCCCCGCCTGCAGATTACTCGCTGCAGAAACAGAAGCGTGCTGCGCGAGGCAAACACAACGCGACACCATGGGGCCCGCGGGGCCCGCCGACCGAGCGGCGCCGGCGGAGCGGCACTCGGCGGCCCCTCCGATGCCTGCAGTGCGGCCGCGCACGAGCTTCCGCTGGCGCAAAGCCAAGTCCGACGAACAAAGCGGCCTGCTGTGCTCAAAGCCAGAGTCGAGGCACTCAATTGGTCCGGCCGACAAGCGAAGAATACGGACCACGACACTGACGCCTGGCCGCGCGGACTCCATGACGTGGTTCGTCGGCAGCTGAACCAATGCAGGGCAGGGATACCGTCGTGTATGAATGGCCGAAGTAACAAGATGAATGCGGAGAGAATGGTCTCGTGTTCGCCGCGGCTGGAAGCGCAGATGTCTCTTGTGCGCCATTATCGTCTAAATGGGCGGCGGCAATGGTGTGAATAACGATTCGCAACACCGCCGCAAGACCTACTGCGACGCTGACTACGATAGTTGTCTGCTCTGTGCGCCAGCGTGGCCAGAGCCTGGCGAAGGCCAGACGTCGCGGGACGTGACGCTTGGTGTAGACCGCGTTGCTGTCATCGGCTCTTTGGAGCACTTATGATGCCAAGCTCCTCGCAGAAAACAACAGGACTTAATCGCATTGAAGTTGAGGCGGATCAGACGACGTCTGAAATAAATGGTATAGACATCTGCGGGGAAGGGAAAAGATTTTAGAGGATAAGCCACCCAAGCTGTTCAGACTGACAGTGGTCTTCCCGTATCACTTGTAAGCTGTGCATTTTCGCACCTGCTTGTCAGCAGCATCGTTTCATGCCAGATCATCAATCCCCCCCCCCCCCTCTCAATCTTTCTTCACATTCTTAGAAGAGTCGTGCCTATTTCTCAATCGTGGCATGCATTGCCACTAAATGGTTGCACTGATCCATTTCCAGCTGTGAGCCAGAGTAAGGACTGGTGCATTCTCACAATTATTTGTTTAACCACTTTCTCGCCCAATCAATGTATATCAAGGAATGAGCACGCTGGCCTCTACAATCATGGACTAAAAACAACCTTTTCACCCAGCTTTTAGCTGTTTGATGTGAGCTAGGTACTCTTTGCATCCAGCAACAAACTTTTTGCATTGCGTAAGTTCTTAAAGATTTGTGCTTCATTTTTCCTACTTCCACTCGCATGGGCCTTACACAAATTAGACGTCAACAATACCTTTGCATGCCTATGATTCTCCTGTGATGATTTAAAAGGTCCAACACAATTTCCACGGAAAGTCAGGAAGTTAACGTGGGTGAGCATGCCACCTCAGACCGTCCATTCACACCTCACATGAAGATTTGGTAGGATTTGGAGTAGCTTGGACGGTCGCCAGACCCCTTGCCAGTCGCCTAGTAAGAAGGCGAGATGTAGAGACGCTAGCGGTCATGCCAGTATCTGATGGTGAGCCAAATCCACCTGACTCTCTCAACAGCTTTTGTGAATAGTATAGGAGGATTCTGTGTTTGTATCTGAGGCACTCGCGGTGCACAGGCCAGTGGACTTAAATGCTTCGCCATTTGATAAAGTATATACGGTACCTGCGCTAGCGTGCTGAAACAAAACAGCGGTCACAAAGTGATGCGCTTTCGTTAATGTGCACAGTGCAATTTATTTTTGACAGCGTAGATCTGACTTGATGCAGCTGTGCGATTTTCGATTGCAAATGAAAATATATTTCGCATTTTTTTCCAGTATCAGTAAACAGGGATATCTGGTAGCAGCTGGCATTCTATCAATGGGGTTCAAAAATCGCGAAACCGTTTCATTCGCCTGGATGAAAGATTATGTGCCGCATGCGACCACTAGTGCATAGTCGCAGCGTGTCGTGTCGTGAGCTATAGTCGTGAGCGTAAATTATAATTCTGAGGGAGCCGGCAATCTCACAGAACATAATGGCTGCAGCTGAGGTTGTTTCATCAGTTGGTGCGTCCGAGAACGTAAACACACCTGAAGTGTCATATATGAGGTAGGACGGCCGTTGTAGTTCTTCAGAATGTTAGATGTTAGATGAGTTAGATGAGCGCCGCCCTGCGCGTGTGAACTGGGTGTTGCTGAAACTGCTAAATGGCATGTGTAGATATGCTACACCTAGCCTGGAGTCTGAAAATGTTAGATAATATGCTCGAGCCTCTGGGTTATTGAAGCCGCAGACAATTTTGGTCGCTGGCATGTTATGGTATTTGTGAATTATTGGCCAAAATAACTGTGATATGATTAGCGATATTATAAGCTTGAAAAATAAGACGGTACAAATAACCTTATTTTTCGTAGAACAACCAGGAGAACGGTGATACAGATGTGCTCATATTTAGGCCACATGCCCTTATCAAAACGAATACCCGAAGTAAATTCAGAATTGCCTGCCGGTCCTGCTCGATTCTTCAGGGTTTTTCAAGCAGTGAATCGCAGTTACGTAAGTTGTTCAGTGCATTAGCGAAGAGCATTACTTTCATAGACAAGAAAGTGTTATTAGCTTCATTCCCCTGAAAAATGCACGAGAATACAGGTATAGTTGGGTTGATCTTTCGGCAACATGGCTTTATCGAAGCAATAGCAGAAGTGTTTGCTGCTGTTTCGATAAAGGCATGCTGCCGAAATATCAACCCCACTATATCTCCATTCTCCTGTTTTTTCCGAGGAATATGGCTAATACTACAGTGAATCACAGTTTTTACAGTCACCAACATTCAGGGAATTCAACAAGGAGTAATTGCCATCAATTACTACAATACAGTGTACATCCACCTAAGAATTACAATGCGCGAAAAATCCGTGTACATGCAAGCGAATTCAAGTGAACAGGCATCATGCATCAGTGATCATGCATTCGAGCGACTTCAAGTGAACATGCGGCACGCATCACATATCTCTTATGCACGCAAAGGATTTCCATACAGCAGCCATCGCGCATCACACGTCAGGAATCACCCGTATATAATCCGTTTTCCTGGTTATTCCGCGAGGAATAAGGGTATTAGTACTGTCTTATCCATATGCATTATGTTCCTTGCATATGCACTTAACATCTTAAGTAATATGATGAGCCTTGTTTGTTCTCATCTTCATGTAAAATTAAAATTGCATTCCCAAAAGAGAACAAGCTGTGTTAAGTATCTCAGCACCCCTTAGTTTGTGGCGACTTATTGGACATTGTTTCCAGTGAAAATTAACAAATTTATTCAAGTTAAACTTCGTCCTGATAGAGGGGCCGATGCGAACCTCCTAGGGTTTTTGGGAGGTACCTCTTCGGCGACTTGTACAATCACGCCAAAATTGTCAGTTGCCCATGAGCCACCCATGCCGCGTGTTAGGACACAAAAAAGGCGTTTCTAGCTTTTGTGGTTTCAGAGTCGCGACGGTTTTTGAAGAACGCTGCATGACGATCTACGTCCGACGCGGGCGGCCGGCGGGAACTGACGATGCTGCGGAATACGCGCAGTGGGCCGGCATTGTTACATTAACGGAGCCATGCACCATAAATGTATGCCCAAAATATTTCACCATCGTACCCATAATGGAACAGGGAACACGCCTATTTATGTTCTGCGTCACCACAAGGCATGGCGCCATAAGTATGATGCTGTTAAGCTAAAAAGTGCAGTTATCTGAAACATATGACCTTTGACCTGGCATAACGAGATAAATGTTTATAACTGACAACAAGAAAAGTACTACCAATCACGAGATATTGTGGAGATCAATCCTGAGTCGTGTGCAGTCCGTGTTAATGGATCATTAAGCCTGCTATTTGACGAGCGGACTCCTTTATATAGTTATTGGGTTTTAAGCCAATATCTAATTACTTGACGAAGTGATTGTGATAATTCTGTGATAATTAATAATAATAAGTGATAATTCTCAAAATAACTGGCTTGGTAGCCAATTAATTATTGCACCCAGTTGCGTGTAATGCATTTTTACTTGGACAAATCAGTTCACAATTTTGATTTCCACCTTGAATGCAGAAGTGGGTCGAGTGCAAAAATGAGTGTTTGAGTGATAGTTTCAGGCTTGGGCTTTGTTTTGTAAGGCGAAACTACTGACCTTTGCATCTGTCATTTGTACCATGTAACTGTACGAGCCGGAGGCAAACCACTTTCTCTGCATGTGTCGATTACTGTATCACCGATAAACAGCACATGTCGGTCGGACTCAGCTTCTTTCTGGCCTGTGCGTCCTTGCAACTTTGCTCTTTCTCTTTGCAACTTTCTTTCTGGCCTGTGCGCCTTGTAAATTAAAAGTGTGCAGATTTGTGCACCCGTTTTTTGTAGCTAGACAGCCGTTGTCTTCTGAGTTGGAGTCCCAATCCACGGTTTTTCAACTCCACGTGCCCACGTCTAAGTCCCGTTGGTCTGCAGAATGAATCGGTCTAAAGGGAATATTTCAAATTGAACATCTTGAAGCGAGCCTCTGATGCGACGAAACGAGCTTACTTGAATACATTTTAATACTGTTAGTATGTTTTTAAGAAGAAAAGACCGCTCAAGCAGCACAATTTTCTCTTTAGTAAGTATACTTTCAATGGGCCATCGTTTGTTCACGTCACTGTACCTGTACAATATTGAGAGGGAGTCCACTGACACCCGTTATATCTGGAAATCGCGCCCACAAGGGCCAGATATAAACGGCTCAACAATGATGCGTTTCGGCCATGATCGCCGTATGACTTATGGAATGGCAGGATTTGAATGACGTTATTATGACGTCATAGATGCCGAGGTGACTTTGAAGTACTCCCCTCGACATACATTTCCCGATTTTTGCGGACCTGTAACTCGGAAACTAAAGGGGCTTAGATCTTAAGGAGGACAGAATTGTGAACAGCACCAAAAAGGCCAACAAGATGGCTATACTCCAAAGCCACACATAAATGTGGGATACTTCCTATAACTATGACTGAGCTCCAAACACCTTGCGCCAAAGTTAGGTGCCTGGATGCGGCTGAAGTCAGATTCAGGTAAACACTTTCCGCCTATGATACCAAGCCATGGTGATATTTGGCGTGTTGATTAAAAACGTGAACGGTAATGAATTTGTGTGTTTGGAGCAGCCAGAATGCAACTGCAGATATCTGAACACGTCTCAGATCCTAGATATTAGGGAGTTTTTAGGAGAGCATTCCCAAATATGATAACTTGAGGATTCCTCAGCCTCCATCAACACCCGCAAAACGACATCCAGGACATCCAAACATACTGGCAATCCCATAAGGCGAGAAATGGCAAAACTTAATTTATTTCATGTAACATCGCCGTTCTGTTGCCATCACGCCCCGCCAAATGAGCCTGCCTCTCTGATAAATTGTCCGTCAGATGCGTTGATGGCAGCTCTCGCCATAACCGATCCGTCGCCGCTGCAGCACTGGCGGCGTTCCCGATCCTCCCCCGCGCGAGGCCGCGTCCTTCCGCTGTCTGCGCCTGTCGGTCTAGACTCGAGCGGCTCAGGGGGCAGCGCGTGGGGTCATCCCTCGATGGCGAGAAACGAGCCACATTTGTGGCGAAATGGACATAGGTCATCGCAAGAACAGACAGCCTGTCGGAAGCCGTGTCGGCAATCACAGTGAAGCCGACGACGCGAGCCATGGAGATCCGTCATGGTATCCCGATGCTTGCGTGATTCCGTCGATAAGCATCTGGCGTCCGTATGGGCGACTCGCTCCTGGGAAGCTGAGGGAACAGCCCGTTTCGCTAATCAGCATGGTGACGGGCTCTGCGGCTTCAGTTCTGACAAACAGCTCGCGTTTCGCTGGGGAAGAATGCAAACGCAAAGCCCGGGCCGCCCAACCGCGACATGACATAACGCGGCAGAGTCTCTCCGGCCTTCCGCGCGGTTTTTGACCGGAACAGCGTATTGGTCAATTCGTCCGTGCATCATGCAAGGCGAGGATGCGGACAGATCGTCCCTCCCCCGTTTCTGTGATCAATTCTTCGACGATGGCTCGCCGAAGTCGCGAACCATCGTCGGAGAAATGATCCAAGGTGGCCGCACAAATCGAAGCATAGTATGCCACCCGACATCTTTTTGAGTGCAATGCCTCGACATCTTCCCGCGCTTTTTCTGAAAGCTTTTTCTCGCGAGCGTCGTATATTTCAAGATGCTATTCCCGAGGCCAAGCTCAGGAAATGCATCTCCGGCGATTTCCATATCTGACACACGTTCGAAGCGTATGCAAACTGGATGATACTTTATTGGGGCGCCCGCTGTTCAAAAACGCAAAAGGCTGCCGACTGCCGGACTACGTGATCTGACTTGTTTTCGACCCGATAAGCGTGGGATTTTAACCGTTCTTGTCGTGGGAAGTTTGCAAGATGAGCACAACAACATGAAACTGAATAAAGCCGGCAGTGGAAGGATGTGCACCAGGATACCGTGGCCAAGGTGTGTGAGGTGGTCAGAGGGTTACGCCCCTCCCTCCTCTCTCACACGAGTGGTTTGCATCATATGACAGCAACTTTGAGAGGATGACGTTTCAAATTTCGGAGAAAAGCTAATATTTCCCCCGTTTCGAGACGTGCCAAGTGTGAACTTACCTTAGTTTGCTGTCAGCATCTTTGTGGTCTTTAACGAGAGCGTATTATGATAATCTGACTGAAGTGCATTGTTCGCAATGTGGCTTTGGGCAGTGTGGCACATTTCTGACTGCTTGCGTGATAGACTAGTGGCGACATCGCTCGTGCCAGTCCTTCTCGTGGGTCAGGCTAAGATAAGTCTTGTCAGGCTTTAGCTTCTATTCGCAAGTATCTCACGCTAACCAACACATACCACACAACAAGGTCCACAACCAGCAGCAACCTCGCTTTTTCGAGTCCTAGAGAGTATGAGCACACACGGTAACAAACGGTTCACCTGATGTGCTACCTCCAGCGGAAACGGGTCCTAATCACATGTTACGGAAATGATGTGATAACTAAGCAATGGGAAGTGAGTAAGACATCGCGCGATGGTCGCCTTAACCAATCAGAGGGTGTGGGATCGTCTGGCGGTGCCAGAACTTTACTGTGCAACAGATGCTGATGAGGCGCTGAAGACGACTTTTTTAAAGCAAGCATTAAATCACATTATGAAGGTTATGCATAGTTGATGTTTTAATGGAACAGATGGCATGTGGTGGATGAGTCTTACATGCCTCCTAGTAATTTTTCGTCCTGGACTTCTGAGGATTCTAGGGAGTATATGTATCAAGGTATGTGGAGCTTTTATGATTTTGAATATATTTTTTGCCAGAAAATATACTTTGTAACAGGCACATTATAAGTGCGTATCCTGAGCTGGGTGCAGCTGGTTAATACGATCGAAGAGCAGGACCATAGTCTGACCAGAAGGCAGGCGGATAATGTGATCAAAGCTTAATTATGTATTCTGACTGGAGCTTCAGTTGGCATTCGGAATACAAATTTGACTTCAGTGCAGGTTCGTTATCTATCTTACGTGAATGTCCACAATCCATGAAAGAGCTAGACTGAAATTGGTCTCACTGCCCGACAGGTAATCTGCCCAGGTTGGTAATATGGCTGTGAAATTCTGACACCGGAAAGCAAATCAAAGGGGTGTCAGGCCACTGTCCTGGGACCTATTTTGTTTCCCATTTTGCCAACGTCATTTCGCCACACTTTCAATGATGTCATATTTTTGCAACGGGCGGAATACAAACTATCCAGAGGAAAAAATAGCACATTGTTCACTTCGCTGCATCTGTGAAGCTGCAACGGAGTGCACGCTGTGTGCAACAATGTCTTGCCATTTCTTCTTCTTCTTTTTTGTTATTGGACTTTTATTTGACCATATTGTGCCTACAGCAGAGGACCTGTCATCGCTGTCCACTGAGAGCCGACAGGAGTGCGCTGGCGAGGGCACCCGCCGAGCTGGTTCCATTCCGACACGCTGCGGCCCATCTGATCGTGTTCTCTCCTGTAGCGACAGCCTCCTGGCTCTGCCTGCGGCCGGCTGCCTCACCATGGTCCCTCCCGTTTCTCTCACTGACTCCCAAGTGCTGAACTCGCCTTTGGCGTTTTTTTCGACAGCTGTTGCATACCGACGCCGTGACTTACAGCTGACTCCACGCTCTGCACACCATCGACCTCTCAGCCCTCATTTAGACATCCCCAGGTCTTCAGGACGGCAGCCCCGTGGGAACAAGGGCGGGTGTTGATGTACCGGCGTTAGTCAGGCATTAGAATGCTAATGTGCGCCAGCCGAGCCGTGGTGACTGCTCTCCAATAATTTGAGCCAGTAATCATCCTGTTTTTGTTTTTCCTCTCAGCGGCCACCTGTTGTTGGACCCTCGAGATCGGTGGCGTCTGGGCTTCATTTCGAACGTCGACTAACTACTCTGTGGGTGTTAAAGTGAGGTTCTATATACGTGTATATATATATATATATATATATATATATATATATACAAACGCATGGGTATTTTGGATAAGATAAATTTATGTGCTTAGGTACGCAGCCATGGAGAGCCAACGTATCAAAAACCCGGATGACTCTGTTCAGAACTCAGTGGAATAAGAAAGTTTGATCACATCTCGCATGTGTTTAATGACATCAGACGGCTTTGAGTCACCGAATGGTATTCTATTACCACCTGTGTCTCACGAAAACACCACGTGATACTGGACAATCTCATGAAGTGCTCAAAACGTTTGTCCGGGCCACAGCCAACCATAAAGTCGGGCAAACTGGTCAGCTCCGTTGCCCGCGAGCAGTCTAACTCGGGCTGAAGACGACTTGCGTAAACGTGAAGAAAACTTCAACAAACTGAAATCAGGGCTAACACAGCTAGGCATGTCACAATTAAAAAGGCACCTGAAGCATATCAGGTCGCGAAACTTGAAGTTGACACAATAACTGATATGGCCACTGATAAGTAGGCTGTCCCTGTTGTTATGGGGATGTTATGAATCGATGCGCGTTTACTTTACCATTTGTTGACTCACAAAAACTTACAACGGTTGATCCACGCGCAAGCCTTCGAGGATGGCCTTATGTATCCGTCATGATGGCAACTGATCCCAAATAGTTACAAACGTGAGACTTTAACCACGTTTGCCGGAAATATTGAAAAAATGCTGACTCACCGAAGCCTTTTCCAGAAACATTTCCGAACGTCGCGGCAGGACCGCGACAAACTTTACATAGCCGTATCAAATTGAAAACCGTATCTTTTGATATAAAAATTAGACACGCATTGTAAGGTCACTGAACTATGGCAGGTCAAAGTCTGGCTGTGGCTATCGGCGTAGGCCATTTGTAGTCAATCGTTCAATGTGATCCGACCACGGAGTGTCAGGCAAAGCTATGCATATCTGAGATGTTGTCATAGGCAATAAATGAATTATGTTTAGAATCGCAGAAAATTCCATTCACATAGAGGCAGGTAAAAGGGTAAGGCTTCGGTTAACGGTACCGTCTTTTTTCCTTGGGAGCTTGATTTATTGAGTAGCTTCCGGTGCTTATTTTAAATGTATCAATGACAGCAACCACAACTGACATGCTCCATGGACTTTTGCAAGTTCAGAGAAGGTAACTGACCTAATAAGACGGGTCATTATTTTGGTTTTAGGAATATACTGCCCCGCGTATTCATTCACGTTAATATGAATGGAAAATGGAAGCAGTATCGTAGGTATTTGGTCACCTGCACATGATAAAGGTTAAACATGGTCGCTAACTTCAGTTAAACACCAATGATTTTTTGCCTAGAACAGGTATCCAGCTTCACGGCGGTTGCATGAGGAGGGCTGGGGACACTCGAAACACTACCTGGAGTTTAACCTTGTTTGACCTTGTCTGACCCAAGAACATGTCGTAGCAACTTCAGAGTTTGACACTAGAGTTTACATACTCATTACGCATATACTCTGCAAACTTTGGGCCCCCAGCTATCTTAGTGTTTTAGATCCCAGGGGGGGAAATCTTACCCCCTTCCGAGCAAAGGGCATTCAAGCTGCCACCCGAGTGCATGTTAATAGAAATCTAGTGCTGTTCGGAACAGTTAACCTCATAAGTTCGCCTGCAGCCATAAAAAGTATACAGCTGCACCTTGTGCGTCAAAGTGTTCTTAAGGGGATTTTTCAAATGATATGAAATACGCCAAGACTGACATTCCTGTGATAAATTGCAGTGTGCAACAAGGTATTCAGTTACTTTCCACGTGTTTCTACCAAGTGAAGCTATCCAGCCGTGGAATTTAGCTCCGTTTTTTGGTCGAACCTGGAAGGTGAGGAACAATATCTGTACACCTTCACCTTCACTTGAATGGTGAATGCTTCCCATTCAAGTGAAGCATGTGGAACTATTGTATGGCATACGCTTGGAATGTGGATGAAATGTAAAACCCCGTCGTACCAAAACTTGCGCTCATATGCCTCTGGGAAGTAAAAAATTAATCTCCGGCATTTTGAGTAACTTGGAAAGCTGACGCATTCTTCGTGCAAGGTGTTCTCATTTCTACAGTGCAAAATTCCATTCCCCGCTGCCGCCTCCTTCCAAAACAGGCGCCTTGTGTCGCATTTGCGCCAGAGGCATACCGGAATTAGTAAAGTTCTTTCAAAACATCTAGAGTTTGCATGTCTGCTCTGGCATAGAACACAGTGCAGAAGAACTCGTTAATTGCAACAAGTTGCGCATCACGTGCTGAAAACTGGCCTAAGCCTCAACACCTCAAAGTTGCAGCAGCACAAACTCGCCATCAACTTCCCCGCTTTTTGCACGCTTTAGGGACCGAATTCCTGCAACCAGAGCAGATAAAAAACAAAAGCGCGGCATGGGGGAATGTGCCATGAGCAAATCTATAGGGAACAGCAAGGCTGGCCTGCCTATAGACGCGCCTGAAATAGAACTAAAAGAGGCCAATGTCAGCTGTTTGAAACCACCTTCAAATGCAACAAAACAAAACGCGCTAGTTTAACCCTGCTCCGCAGGGGAAATCCATCCTACCTTTCGTGCCTATGATGGTTCATACCAAACAGCTTGAAGATAGGTCTTAAGGTTTTCTGGCGATTTGCATTGATGTTTAAATACTGGGGCAACATTTGGGGCAAATGTCGTGCGCAAGAGCGGTTCCAGGGCCCGGTATGAGTGAGGGCCTCTTGTGAAATTTAACGATCATGCGATAATGGTGGTCTCTCTGGGGTTCTACACACTCTCTCGCAGTTAGAGAAACCGATAATTGTTGTGGATGAGACAGCTGCAACGCAGGTATCGTTATTGTAATTTTGCAAAAGACGCATGGTCGGGGTGGTTGCAGATAACAGGCTCGAAAAGAAAGTTTCGAAACTGTGTGATGTGCATCACTAATCATCAATGTAGACATGTAGGAAAAACGTTTGCAGTATCTAGATTTAAGATGGCCCGATTTCGGCGTCATGGATGGATAACGCAGGAAAACGTATACGCATGTGAGATTTTGCAGACGATGAAAATATAGGCGCCAAGAGGCACCTCCCAGGTGAAAAGCAGGGTAGCTCAAATCATCAAGAGAATGAAAATTAAAACAGAATACAGGGATCATTCTTTCACTCCTGTGCAATAACAGCAGTTTAAAAAAGCCGTGCAACAGATGCGAGTCCAGGAGGAATAAAAGGAGGGATTGCAGAGGCCTCGTAGGCCTTGATTACAGATCTGGGTAGACCTTCAATGCACTGCTCAAAATGAAAAGTTCGTTGTTGTATTATATATGTAGTTTCCGCCTAGGCATGTGATCGCTCATGTGCGTGTTCATTGTCAGTCAGTTCAATAGCGATGGCTGCAACCATTGTGGCTTTTTTAGCGAAACAGATATAAGATGCAATTTACTAGCCATGGAGAACGGGTGAAAACCCGCTAGAAGAGGGATTCACGTGATAGATACTAGCCACAAAGTTACCAAATCGCTTCATCTCACAAGCTCGGTAGTCAGATACCTGTCGTCTGCTTTCCCGGGTGCTCACCGAGCAGCAAAGTGGTGACCGTAAGCCTCAAGTTGCAAATGCCACGTCGCGAAGTTTGCGCTGCATGGCGGGCGGGCCGGGCGCGCTGGGTTTCAAACACCGAGCTGCAAACTCTGGGTCGTGCTTGAGTTGATGGGGAGTTTCAAGCCCGCAATCCCGGGCCCTAACGCCGCTGGTCGAGCGAGCGTGCTATCTACGAAACGAGTGTGTGGATTGCAGTGCTGCTGTTGATATCTGTCCACGCATGTAATTTACAAGGTCATAAGCGCTGCCTCCACTTGTGGAAACGGGGATAGCAAAAGCTTTCCCCACAACGCGTTGAGCCAGAATCTCTTAATCTAAAAGGTTCTCCTTTCGCTCACTTGGCCACTTAAGACGACAGCTGAAGACAATCCCCGTAATATATTTTGTAGGAGCAATTCGGCCAGCCCTCCGGATGGATTTCAAAACTCAAGAATAAACGTTGATCGCAATCTGAGTTTAATCACGAACCTGGTCGGCTACCATTCTGTTTCCGGCACTTTACATTTGGGGATTAGGTACGGAAAATTGAACGCTTGAGGCCCCTATTAAAGGGATTATCCCATCTTTTTGTACTTTTCACTTCTTTTTACATTAAACGCATGCAACTTTAACAGTAGCGTCAGTTTTCTCAAGATCGCTCTGAAAAGTTCAGAATTCGATTTTGAGAAGTCGATCGTACGGGAGAAATCCTGTTTGACTCCATGCTCATCAGTATGAAAGCAACATATTTAATTTACCTTGCTTTTTCCGACGTGTGTGTTGTCATGTTAGTTGAAACGGGGATAGCAATCGTTTCGTGGCCAGCACGCTCGCTCGACCATCGACCAGCGAGCGCGCTGAGCGGCTCGGGATTGCGGATTGTAGTATCATGCAAGACACTAATATGTCAAAACGTGTGATAAATGCTACGAGAGCTTGGAACACTCCATAAAAGCAAAAAGGCATGCAAACATGAAGATGTTCTCCCGCAAATTCAACGAAACGCCATATTCTGGCTTCGATTTCTCCCTATGGCATTAACCACAGCGGCTCTTTTCGAGGCGCACTTTGGCTTTGGGAATGGGAGTAGCACGTGATCCCTGTGACGCACTAGTTCGAACTTTAAGCACCCAACTTTTTGGTAACAGGCCCCCGTCCGTTGGGCCCATCACAAACGTTTTTTACACGCATATCTACATTACCAGTAGAGGTGCGTACGGTGGTTGTCATGACGACGGTGGCCACGACTCCAGGGAAGAAGCGTAATGCTCTTACAAAGCGGCGACAGCGTAATTTTGACTCGAAAATAGTTAAAATTGATATTTATTTTATGTCTTGACGTTTCTGCAAAGGCCTTGCCAATAATGTTAATAAATGTAACCAATCCTGAGCTTTCGCTTGGGTATTGTTTTTTAGAATGCCCCAAAGGTGGGGCACTCCCTCTAACCTTCGCCATAGCAGGGAAGTGATGCAGCCCACTAAGGTTTTTTGAAGATACCTCTCCGGCATGCTTGGCAATCATGCCTAAATGGCCAGTCCAATGGGACATTCATTGTGCGTGTTTTGACTCCAGCACGTGTTCTTGATTTCTCTGATCTCGGAGCAGCGGCGATTTTTGAGGAACCTTGAATGGCGGTCTACGCCCTCGCGGGCTGGCGGGGGGGGGGGGGGCGGCACCCCGACGATGCCAGAGAACGCGCGCGGCGGGCCGACATTGTTACATCAACGGAACCATATATAACAAACATATGCTCAAAACACAAACATATACATCAGTGCACTCAGAAATGAACAAGGAACCCATCTGTTCAAAATTTGGGTCGGCAAAAGCCATTGTCTTGTAGGTATGCTGTTGTAAACCTGAACAGATGCAATTTTCTCTAAAATTTGACCTTTGGCATGCCATAATGGGTTCATTTATTGAACTAACGGCATAAAAACTAGCACCAGTCACTAGATCTCATTGAGACCAATCCATTGGGTGCATTCCGCTAAGCCCTATCTTTAGTATTTCGGAGACGCCAGCGAGTTGCATCAACCCCCCCCCCCCCCCGTTTTACGTCAGTCCGCGTCTGAAAGGCCGCGAATCAAGGCAAGGATTTAGTTTCCTCTGTTAACCCTTTTTTGCTTGTTTGCCCTCTTTACTCCTCCGCCTTGATAGAGACGGTGTGTGTGTGGGGGGGGGGGGGGGGGGAGTTGATGCAACGTCCTGTAAGGTTCTCTGGTTTCCGAGAAGAGACAGTTTTTGAGTAACACTGCACAGCGGTTCAAGGCCGCCTCGGGCGGAGGGCGGCAACCGACGAATACGCCTATCGCTCCGCGCTGGGCCGACAGTGACACATTAACGGAGCCCTATATCATACCTATAGGCTCAGCACACACAAAAAATGAATACCATTGAGCTCAACTAGGCAAAGAAAGCGGCTGTGTACTTTGCATGCCGTCCCTTCTGATGATATGATACATATTGGCATCTAAATCTAAAATCACGAGATCTCCAGGAAAAATTCCCCTTTGACTTGGTATAATGGATCATTTATTCACTTAGCAACGTAGAATGATGACTAATTGCGATCTCTCGCTGAGATCAATTCATTGGCTTTCTTCCCGAAGCTCTGTCTTTCTTTGTTTGGAAACGGTATGGAGGCTTGGCATCGATCCCCCCCCCCCCCCCCCCTCCTTCAGCCCGTGTTTTGAAAAAAGCAAATCAGGATGAGGGTTAAGAATAAGAACCGACACAATCATTGGAAGAGAAACAAATAAAAAACGAAGTGATTCACACAATACAGAATGACTGGAATCGCAATAGAATCATTAATTTGGTAAGTGAATGGCCAATGCACCTAACCCAAAAACACGAATAATATGTTGGATAAGATCTGAATCTTTCAAAAAGGATCATGAATCAGTGGTGGATCGATTTCCCAAATATGAGTCAAAGGCATGTCTGAGCATGTCATGCTGACACCTTTGCGCACGATGAAACCTTTCTGCCACAGCTACAGACGAACCAGCAGCAAATACGAGAAAAACAAAAAGTCTCCGCCAATGACGTTACGGACTGGTGGTGAATATGTGGCCGCAGTTCACCGTGGGTCAGCACAGGCGCTGCAAGTCCACATCGGCAGACTGCCACAGGCTGCCAGAGCAGTTTTCGGACCCTCTCAGTGAGGAGCGTGGCAGGCGGCGACGCGGCGGTGGCAGATCGGTGTCAGCGCTGGTGTTGCGACGGTGACACGGCGGTGGCTGATCGATGTCAGCGCTGGTGCTGCGACGGTGACACGGCGGTGGCAGATCGATGTCAGCGCTGGTGCTGCGACGGCGACACGGCGGTGGCAGATCAATGTCATCGCTGGTGCTGCGACGGTGACACGGCGGTGGCAGATCGATGTCAGCGCTGGTGCTGCGATGGCGACACGGCGGTGGCAGATCGATGTCAGTGCTGGTGCTGCGACGGTTACACGACCGGTGGCTGATCGATGTCAGTGCTGGTGCTGCGACGGTGACACGGCGGTGGCTGATCGATGTCACGCTGGTGCTGCGACGGTGACACGGCGGTGGCTGATCGATGGCAGCGCTGGTGCTGCGACGGTGTGACACGGCGGTGGCTTGATCGATGTCAGTGTTGGTGCTGCGACGGTGACACGGCGGTTGCTTATCGATGGCAGCGCTGGTGCTGCGACGGTGGACACGGCGGTGGCTGATCGATGTGCAGTGCTGGTGCTGCGACGGTGGACACGGCAAATCGAGCGGAAGGCAGCTCGTCGTGCTCCTCCTCGAGTAAATTCAATTGCTCGCTGTCACATGGGCACCACTCCGTTATAGCAGCTGTGCCGACGCAGCGAGGCCCGAGGAGACTGGACAACGTCAGAGTGGTGTTTTTGTATGCTCGCAAATACGATATACGATGTACGATATATATGTATGTATGTGTGTGTGTGTGTGTGTGTGTGTGTGTGTGTGTGGGTGTGGGTGTGTGTGTGTGTGTGTGTGTGCGTGTGTGGGTGGGATGGGTGGCGGGTGTATGTGTGGGCGGGTGTTTGTGTGTATGCACATATGTTTCATTTTAAGTGGCAGCATATCTGATGTTGCCTTTCTTTTGGGACAAAAAATCCAATTCTCGGAGTTAATCGTCTCCCATCATCGGAAAACTGGCATAAAGGGTATCTATTCATCGCGTAGCGTGTTCATTGTGCCTGCCAACATTTGTGTTCGCGTCGGTTTGAAAACAGCATTTCTGCATTTCTTTTCCTCAAAATATGTCCCCTGGTTTTATGAAAAATTGTATCATGCGCAGCACTTGTGGGCACCTCGCATAATGACGAAAACTGATGAAGGTTTTGCCCGGGCTTTGTTGCCCCTTCCGCCTCCCCATTTCACGGCCTATTTTTAGGTGCCGGAGGCTGCCCATACCACAACCACAGCGTGCCCCGTATACCCACCTGCCAGTTGATTACCGTCCGTGTGTCGGCGCTCAGGACTAGGGTGCCTGGTTAGCCATGCTTTAAGCGGTTTATATCTGAGGCAAATATCCGGTAATCAACCGGGAGGGGGATATGCGGAGCACACCGTGGCTTGTGGGATGGGCAGCTTCTGACACCTAGAAATAGGCTGTAAAATGAGGACGGTGGGCGACAAAACCACGTAAAAACTTCCCCAGTGTTCGTCAGTATACGAGGTGCTCACTAGTACTGCACATTAAGACAGTTTTTCATGAGCCAAATGACCTATTTGAGTGAGAGAAATGCAGAAATTACTTTTCAACTGGCGGCGACCACGAATGTTTTGGTATTTATGTAATGCGTAGTTCCGACTACGTTGTCTGATGATGTCGGTTAGACCAATGAAACGTTACAAAATGACATAGTTACCCTTATTAACACTTTTTTGACGATGAAAAGCGATCAGTTTGGAGAATTGAATAATTATCTAAATGCACAGTCAATATCACGTATGCTGCCATTCTAAATCGGCAAATGTCTCAACGAAATTCTGCTCCTTAACTTCACCTACACACACATACACGCACACACACACACACACACACACACACACAACACACAACACACACACACACACACACACACACACACACACACACACACACACACACACACACACAACCCACACACACACAACGCACGAATATGTGCATATATATATATATATATATATATATATATATATATATATATATATGTATATATGTATACAAAGTGATTGATTATAAATGAGGAAGGAATATTCTCTCAGACCTTTCCGTTTCCTTGCATTCCATTCACCATTCCCATTTCCAAATTTATCATTTAGAGGTGGTGGGCTTTTCAACGGCGGGAGGCTCCATCTTCAACCCCAGAGCTTTCTCTTCTCACGAAGATAGCCAACTGTACCATGGTCTAGACGAAAAAGGCACAAGACGGCAGCGCCGTATCTGATTCCACTTGTGCAACAGTAATTATTCATGCCTGGGAATCAGTCTTTGTTTGGCACTTAAAGCTGTTTTCTACTTATTGCGAATCTATGTCTACATTATTGCGAATCTATGTACTATATTATATACTATATATATACTATATGTATATACTATATATATTTAATATACTATATATATATACTATATATATATATATATATTATGTATCTATACTATTGCGAATCTATGTCTAATAATGTCTACAAAGTGCAAGCATTCATCTGACGAGCGCATGAGTAACACATCAACAACGCACCTGTGACGTCATCGCCGATATAGCATGTTTTGGAGTATGCCTCTATAACCTGGTTGCAATTACGCCGGTCAAAGTAAGTGCATTTCAGGGCATAGTGGAAGCTCATTTTCCCTAAACGCAGGGGAGCTGATATTCAGCGGCATGCGTCACGTGCATCAGGTCAGCTCGGCTCCTCTAGCCACTGCGAGGCACGGATCAGTGCTGAGCTATAACAGCTTTTGTCGTCTGGATCGCTCGGAAGTTTGACTTTCTCCGTCTCCATTTTGGGGAAGGGCAAAAGATTATGTTTGCTAAATGCTTGGCAAAAAATTATTTTGCCGGGTCGGCGTTTGTTTTTGGTAATGGGCGATCAGGCTGTGCGCCATGCCAGTGACTTCAACAGACTGGGTCTGCTCAAGATCGTGTTTGAGTTAAATACGTAGAGAGCAGTAGCATACTCTCCTGATTCACATAGTATTTATACTTTCGTAGGGAGCTTCCTTGTTGGCTGCAGTAATTATTACAAAGCTTTGGCTTTAACAGAGGCACATAGGAGGTTATTAGCAGATGGCGGTAACTTTATCGAGACATCTTTTGAGTCCAAACGCTACTGTGGAAGGCAGGGTAGAAAGCATTTATACTTCAGGCATTCTAGGTCTGTTCAAGATTGGAAATACGTACTTTTTAATAAGTATTCCCTGCTCGTTGTGGAAAACATCAAGCAGCATTTGTTTTTTGGTGGGCTCAATTTTTAATCCGATCAATAAGCAAATGCCAAAGAACTGAATGAGCGCATGGTTGGCCTGCCAGTTTTTTCACACCAATGCCTGCTCATGAAATTGCTTGATTTCCTCTCACGCTGATTGGCGTTCTTTATGGATGCTTCCAGACTTGCCGAGCTTACCCATTTTTAAAGAGAAAACTTACATTTTGCGATCTATCTCTAGTTCGCTAAAACATACCAGTGAGGAGGTTTTCTGTTTCCGCGCCGCACTAAATCTGGACAATGTCGTGACAACCATAGCCACCACAGCAGATGTACGCAGTGTTGAGATGCTCCAGATATCCAGATTGCCGCCAGATATCCAGATGCCACACGGC
>NW_023596448.1:18619321-18647605 GCF_011947565.3 Pollicipes pollicipes | reverse complement strand
TCAGGGTTATTTATTCGCTGTGGCATGGGTGATATGCGAAACTGCAAGGTATGTCAAGCTGACTTGCAAGGTTAGAGGTAGTGGCACGTACGTAAGTCAGGCCACCGGTGGGCTGTTATGCACCAATGTGAGGTAAATTCTCGTGGTGAAAGAGCCATTAACAAATGAGCACCGCCACGCGCACGTGTTGGATGAATTATGTCGATTTATAGCTCTCAAATTCATCCAGTACACTGCGGTTTTGTACTAATTGTAAAACTGGTCTTAAATCAATTCATTTGGTCTTTGCATAGACTTCGTACGATCCAGATGAACTCTGGCCGCAGGGGCAATGATTCGACTATCGGTTCACCTTAGTTTTTGTACGAAAGAGTCGATACATCTGCGAATCAAACAAAGATGGTATGATTGGCGCATCGTTAATCGATGAGCTTGAATCAAACAGTTTTGTTCATTGTAAGCTCTCGGCAACAGTTGTTGACAATGCCGTTATTCAAATAAAACCACGATGTTATGCACTTACCTTTCCGCAAGCACAAAGGCTTGACGATGCGTTTAGTTCGAGTTGTGACAAAGGCATCAAAGCTCCTTTGCAAGTACCCCTGCAGTGAACTTTCGAGCGCTTCAGAAATAATTCGGCAGTACGTATCGGCCTCGGAGGAATGTCCAGCCACACTTGTACGATGTAGAGCTGTACTGTTATAGGTTGAAGCTTTTGTTTGCCTGAAATGTAATCCAATTGACTGACTCCTTCTGTGCGTGTGTGTCCTATTTCATGCTGTGTGTGTCCTAGTTATTATGTGTGGTGTGTGTTGTGTGTGTGTGTGTGTGTGTGTGTGTGTGTGTGTATGTGTGGATGGTGTGTGTGGGTGTGTGTGTGTGTGTGTGTGTGTGTGTGTGTTGTGTGTGTGTGTGGTGTGTGTGTGTGTGTGTGTTGTGGTGTGGGTGTGTGTGGGTGTGTGTGTGGTGTGTTGGTGTGTGTGTGTGGGTGTGTGGGTGTGTGTGTGGTGTTGTGTGTGTGTGTCTTAAGTACATCCAATGTCACATTTCGTGGTGAATAATCCTCTCTCCCATTTATTACGGATGATTTGTGACGGCCTCAAAAGTGCACGTTTGGTTTGTTGATCCTTCCGTATTCGCTTGGGCAGGTCGCTTGCTCGGCCCAGCCACCTCTGGCCAATCGCACAGCCAACCGTGTTCTGTTCCGCGTCACTGGTTTGGCCTCCCCGCGGTCGCAGTTGCTCTCGTTCCTGTTCTCATTAGACTTAAGCATTACAAAGGGTCTGACATTTGCGTGGGCATCAGCCTTGGAAATCCCAGTCAGGCCTGCATTTTATCTTCCTGTGCTCGACACATGGACAGCATTGGTTTTCCCCGGCTCCCGAAGGGGAGATTCGTGCCATGCTGCAGGGCCATTGTAGACCAATCTAGTCAAGATCGTATAGAATTTCGTTACGAAGTGAAAGTCGTTTAGCGTCTGGACAATCCCCGACGGGCGCAGGCTCCCCTGCACTGATAGCCTGTTCGGCATGGCGCGGATGTAGTGCGGGACAGCCTAACCATCGCTGAGATCGGTTAGTTCCAGCGAGCGCACGAAAGCCTTAGTGACCGAGGTGCTGTTACCACGGGCGTCAGATTTGCATCCTTAGGTGGACCACTGCCCCCCTCCCCAAAGTCAGACTCCCCAAACGGTGAGTTTTCCCCTCTTCTCAACCTTCTGGGATTTAGTGTGAGCAGAACATTTGAAATTGGAGCTCAAAATTGCACATATTTTGAGATCTAAAAGATGCTTCACAGATAACGCAAACAAAGACAATGCAAAGCACGATTGTCCTGTCCAGTTAAGCACAACGAATGAGTTGATCAGTTTTAGACCCTCCACGTCTAAAACTGATCAGCTTATCAGCTGTATTTATTCAGTATTCATACCGGCTTTTTACTTGACGATTTTCCTGTTTGCTGTTTGTTGCAGGCATTTTCTAGCCAAATTAATGTTTTCTAGACTCCGTTCTAGCCTCGTTGTATGTCATTATTGAGATAAACTTTTACATCTCACAATATTTGCATTTATTCTGCCTCGAATTCTTATCTGAGGCTAAAGAAACGAACAAATTAGATCCTGCCAAAGTTTCATGACGCAATCAAACAATAACATATTACGGAGCATATTTTCTAAACAGAGAACTTTGCTGTCTGGAAGCACTTTGTCTTCTTGAACGTATTCCATTATTCGTTGCTGAGCGTCTTTCAATCATATCTAATACTTGTTTTCATGTCTCCAAATATTGAAGATTTCCTTCAAGTAAATATATCCTCGCATTGCTACGGCCACGCAGTAGCGGGAAACACTCATGAATCTGCTTTGGTAACATTCTGGGCGTTACGGTAAGCTTGGCAATGGAAAATCTGCATGCGTGTTGAATGTGTGGCATTCATGACTTATAAAGTCCTACTGTCCTAGAAGCTCGTATTTCTCTTCCCTACTTCTCTTCTTCACGTTTTTTACTCGACGCATGCTACTACGTTCAGATTCTTTGCATGTATCATATGCAAATCATACAAATTTAGAATGATGCATTACAAGATTTGCTTTCAGTAGCACAACGGGCTTTGCAAATCAAGTCGACGACGATTTTTTGGCGCAATGGGGAAGACTTCTCATCGCGCTATCATAACATAAGAACTTTGTTATTCTTATTCGAAATTTATCTCCTAAGGTTCGCATTGTATGCAGCTTTCCCTTGTTTTCCTTTATTATATCAGCAAGATATTGGAGATCTTTCCGGTCCCAGTCACTAATAATCGTATTCTTAAATCCGGTGCGATCAGAGAATAGAATAGCTTCAAAGAGAAACCTGTGGCTACAACGAGATTGGTGACGGCTGAGCCATTTACAAGGTTGCAGTGACGTCTCTCCAGACATAATTTTTTATTTCGGCGTAAGCGTTTTTCAGCTTTTGCTTCCGAAACACAGTATGTTTGGAAAGAATAGCAATTTATTATTTAATTGCTAATTTAAAGAATTAACTATCATGCCGCACTGCGACCGGGGTACGTAGTCTCATCAGCCATGTAAGTTTCTGGGCCTGCTCGCAAAACCGCCTGTGCAGCAACCACGTGCAATTCACCACGTCCGAAATGCTAAATTACTATGGTATGTGTATGGGGTCTTGCTTGCATACCCGTAAGAACGGAAGAATGGGCTTCGTTGTACTTCGGAGCTTTAGGGGGTGAATTCGGTCACATAGTGGACAAATGAACCTTCTTTGAGAGATTCAATATCAAAGTGTATTTGATTTACACTCAACTTTACTTGTGCTTAACTAACTAAAAAGAAGAAGAGTCCCGCGTAATCGTTCCAAAAACAGTGAGCTCTCTGCTATGCCACTAAGTTTTTTCGATATGCAGGCAGCTTTGGTTCAATAGCGATTTACGTTATGTTATTTGCATTGTGAAAAACGTTATCCCCAATAAATTTAATTGGAGCACACATCTAATACCAAGGCTGTTCTTAATGTCATTTTGAACTGGAGAGCCCATTGGAGGACATGAACGTTTTTGAACATGTAGCATAAGCCGGGTAACGAGGAGAATGTTTTTTTTGTTTTATCTCATGCGTCCTCCTGACAGGCAGATCGCCTATCAAGAAAGAGCACCGTGTCGTCTGCATGCTGTGGTATTTTTACTTCAGTATTTTCTGCTATTTGAATGCCGCTGAAGTGACTTGACCGCGTTATTTGGCTGGCACGCACATTGGCTGCAAGGGTGAAAAGATAGCCCAAGGTATGGTCGTTTCCTACTCAGTTGTTCCCTATTCAGTCCAGCCCTCCCTCTCCCCTCCACCTTTGAATGGGAGGTAAGCTACATCTAAGGAAAAAGCAGTTTTAGGCGCCTTTTGGTGTAAGATTAGCCATTTTCCCATCGCCCAAAGCCATTTTGCGAACTTACAGCGCTTTGGTGGAGGCTCAATGATCGTGACACACCACGGATTCACCGTCGCATTTCTTCAGCATTCAGTCCACAACACAGCTACGAAGTCGAAACATCCGGGTCGAGAGACAGGTGGATCAATCTCACTGTAAGGCAATCGGCAGTTAACACCAACCACGCGGAGGCAACCACCTTTTTCATGCACCTCAGCCATGTTCAAGACGAACTGCACGCCGAAGCGCGTTCCCGCGCTGCATATTGCACACAATAAGGTGCCCAATTAAGGAAAATCATATCTACAAAACTGCATTATCAGATTAGAATGTTTTATGCCTCTATTGCATAAGCGAAGAAGCTGCGTTTTTGAAGAAAAAACCCAATCGCATGCATAAGTAACCATGGTCAGAACTGAAAACCACCAGAACAAATTTGATAGAGGCAAAGCCACGCACACCAATGGCGAGGTTGAAATGGGTGTCATCACTTGTTTCAATTACTGGCAAAATAACGCATGTAATCTTGGTGAGAGGTCCTCGGTTCAAGCCTGACTGCGGCAGCCTCTTCCTTGACCTGCTCCCTCGCAGACGATGGCAGCAACTGCGGAGTAATCACCCTGTGCCGGGGTTAACGTTGCATCAACCGGCGCCCGCAGCGATGGAGTCACGGGCATGGACAACCAAAAGTAGATCCTACGGTCTGGTTGCCCGCCCAGAGGTCATGACCTCGCCCTGAGTCGTCGCAGCAGCCGTCTGACGTCCAAGACCGAGACATCGGTAACGGCCTCTATATGCCTGCGTGCTACGGCAGGCGTTCCGTCAGCGAGCGTGTGGCCGTGACCGTTCTGCAGGAGTGCCGAAAATGAAACCTCCGGAGTGTATAGTGCACAGCGCACGCAGTCGGCGCTCATCATGGATGACTTCACCTGCAACTTACTGCACAAAGACGTGTAAAGTATGATATGCGTTGACTTCCCCGACGCACTCCCAACATTTCAACATTTCAGTTCCGAAACGAGTCGAACAGGCAGTGGTGCACTGGTAAAAACCGTGTGAATGTGGCTCACCCAACGACGCTATCTTACGTAGCCTTACGGAATTCCTATGGGAGCGCCACTTCATAGATATCGGCAGTTTGTGCTGCTGTTAAGGTCATTGGAATGTAAGGTTAATTTAGGCATATTTACTGCGGGGTGGGATATTTACGTTAAGCTGCGGAGAGCGGATTCTAACAAAACCGGGCAAAAGCTATTGGGGTACTAAAAGTGTCCTTTCTTTCCGCTAACTCACCATGGTGTTTGGAGAACCCCTGTACAGAATATTCCTGACTTTTTGGTATGATATTGCAAGTACTTTTGCATGTGCCTCATTTCATATTTGGTAATTGTAATTTTACCAGCAATGGCCCATACTCTTTTACCAACAAAGTTTACCAGTATTGACTCCAGTGACGCATGTTCTTTTGTGACAAGAGTGATCAAAGAATAATTTTACATTTCGTTTCCAGGGATGGCTTTACCCATTGAAGCTGATGGAAGGTAGACAATTTGAAGAAAATGGCAACCAATAAGTATGTAAGATGGACCAACATCCTGTTGCTCACATATACCTATACAACTTAATAAGAATGTAGACTAAAGAAATTAGTGACTTTAAAGATACCCATGGCATCGGATTTATCATGTTTTTTCGCTAAAAAAAGTCAAAATTGCACCGCAAAACATAACTTTCATTTGACCTCCCACAACACGTTAAGTCCCGCAAAAAAACACATTTGATGTGTTGTTTGATGAATTTGCTGGCGTGTTTCGTGAATCCGTTGCAACATAACGTTCATGAAAAAGCTCAATGCGTGCCGGATGTGGATCCAAACAAGAACTTAAAATAATGCACCAATGCGCATCCTATTTTGCGCTGTATGAGTCCGCTTATGACAGAAAGCCTGTGCACATGTCTAGTGTTTGCTACAAAGATGATTATAAAATGAATCAGGTGATATTTAGCTTACTTCAAAATGAGCGGAAGTGCGCACAGCTCTGTACTTGCTCCTCCAAGCACAGAAGATTAGCTTTTGAAGCAAGGGCCTAAACCGCATCTGCAGAACCGATTTTTATTAATTTCTGACTCAGCACACTTGCAGAAGATGTATACAAATTCATAAATTTACGTGGTATTGCATCCAGCACCTGGCGCAACACCAGGGAGAGCAGAGACTGTCCCCCGCGGAAAAAAATCAATGCACGATTTGTTTGTATCACCCAAACAAGGTGCTGGTCGCAGTCATGACACATACCCTCATCATGACTTGCACGATTAATGCATTCCACTAAAAAAATCCAAAATCGCATTTGGATCCACAAAAACCGCCTAACAGTGACTGATCTCCGACGGCGGGCCGACTGAGCCCATTCCAGGGTACGGGCGGCACCTCGCACGGGCGCTGCCGTTTTTGAGCGCTCTCTGATTTATGAGCGCTCAGCCGATTGGCCGACAGGAGCTAGCAGCGCTGTCAGAGTGCCAAGGCTCGCTTATCGTCCGCACTGATAAATCGCAGCAGCGGTCGACACGCCCCTCCCATCTGCATCGCCGTGTCCCACCAGCCCGACTGGAAGCGACTGAGTGGCATCCGGCCGGCTCGAAGCGTCCGCGCTTCACCCACTTGACAGGCTGCGCGATCCGAAGGGTGTGAGCGTTACTACCACCCGTCCGAAAAGAGTGCCAACGAAAGACTGCCTGCCACCCGATTCCACGTGTCTGAGTGTCATCACATCCTGTCCGGAGTGACGTCACATTCCGTCTGGAGTGACGTCACGTTCTGTGCGGAGGGGCGTCACGTGACGTCACATACCGTCCGGAGTAACGCCACATCCCGTCTGGAGTGGTCCACGCTCTGCGCGTAAAACAGCGCGACCAGCAGCGTCTAAATATCAGCCGACTGACCCAGCATTGTCGTATATCAATCCGCCCAATCAGCGAAATATCCTCACAAACACAAAGCATGGAGCTCGGCTTTGAGTGCATGCCAAGCTCTCTAAGAGGTGCAGACTCGCATAGAAAAGGTTGGCGATCTAAGTCAGAGACAAAATTTTACGAGCCTTAGTGAGCAAACCCCGACAAAGATCGGCCAGCTCCGAGTGTCCTACAAATGTCATATGCGCGAACGATCTGTTTGAGCGAGGCTTCGAAAAGCATTATGGGATTTCCAGCACGACCAAGCAGCGAGTCCTTTCAGCACAGGAAAGTACCGCTCAGAGCCATCCGTCTGTGAAATTCAAACGATTTTCCAGGCCTACGAGTAGTTTGCCGCTTCAGTTGCATGCTTCTCGCGGCCAGCTCGGCTCTGCAGTTTTCCCGCCGTTGGCGCGTCCGACACAAAGCCGGCCGCGCATATTGTGTTTCGCCGCGCGTCGCCGACGCCAGCTGTCGAATCTTCCTGAGAGCCCCACCACACAGCCCAAACACCCGCCAGAAAATGACCATAGTCGAAGTGTTTTCGTTGTCATGGTAACGGTCATTCATGGTAAAGCACGTTCTTTACGTTTGACGGATGATCCAGGGGTTGAGGTAAGAAGCTATGGAAATTGTAATCAGCTATGAAGAGTTCATTGGGGAGGATTTCCTTGACAAGTTAGATGGTTTTTATCTGTTTTGTCGTGCCGTACTGAAGGTCATCTTTCCGCAAATGACCACCGCCACCCTTGAACACTGAGCGGAAATAGTTGTATTCTCAAAAGAGCCTGCCTAAAACAGAAATGACATTCTAGGGTGTCACGCTTGTCACGTGAGATAAATACCAGCTAGCTCTAAGAGTTACCGTGACACAAAAGGAAGGCGTTCTAGATTGTCGTGTGGTTCTGTTATGATATCGTCACTGAACATTGTGATGACCGAGCCCATAAATATGTCAACACATGCATACGGTTATATGGCAAGACAAATATATGGCCAATCGACGTCTATACTTCGAGGCCGTCGTTTACAATTTACGACTGGGTCCATTCTTTATGCCCGATTTGCATGTCACTCAAACATATTATGATCACGAGACAGCTGTCAGTTTATGCATTGTACGATTCATTTGGACCCGTTTTTATTCAGGTTTTTGCAATATTGGACCACACTCGCGTCACTCGGTTTTTGATAGCATACAACTCTTAGTCATTGGTAGCCCATCCGCGAAAAACCTCACATATCTGTGCTCAGGGAGGACACCACCACCAAATGAAGTATACGGTTCGGCGACCTTCGCAGCCAGCCGGCGGCCACACCACAGATTTACTCTGGCCAGTCCAGACGTCCCGCTCCCACCTTGAGAAGTTAATAATCAGTCGGCTGCGACCTTCTTGGGGGTAGATATATATTCTAATTGCTTGATTTTTTAATGACGAAGAATTTACTTCGGTTATGATAGGATGCGACGTAATCATGCATTGATGTAATATACATCCGTCATCTTGTCGGACCAAGGACTGCATATTAGAGGACTTCATATGCTGGGTCAGCCCGCGGGTACCCATATGAAATGTTTAAGTTTACGACTTGCGGCAAAAATCTCGAAAAGTTCATTCCATTGACCTTGATTTTGTTGTAAAGGTCAGATCGAATTTAAACTAGTTTGCTTTCACTAGAGAACATGATTTATTGAGTAGTTTCAGACCCAAATTTATTGACCGCAGGGACGTTAGAACATATCTTATTTGAACTTCATAAGGATTAGAGAAAGTCACTGACCTAAAATGGCCACGATTAACTTTTCCAGGAGTGTAACGCCCAGCGTCATCCTTGGCTCTAAATTTAACTACAAAAACCAAGACAATGTCGTGGGTTTTTCGTCTCCATAACATTCTGAATATCTAATAACGTTACTGACCTGAAACAAACACCAGCGATCTTTTCTTAAAAGACGCATTAATATTAAATGTGTTGCATGAGAGGAAGTCCGATCTAAGGACATTTCGTACGCCAATCTGGAGTTTGACCTTGTTTGACCTTACTTGACCAGAATGGCTCGGACCTGCAGGCCCCAAATCCGACATAAGTGAGTTGATATACATTCCTACCTATTCTGTAAACGCAGTGTCTTTGGATCGCTGCTTTTTATATTTCGGCCGGTCAAATTACCTTTCTCCCCCCCCCCCTCCCCCCCCCACACACACGAGCGCGTCACATTCAATCGGCCACCCGGTTGCGTGTGAAATTCCCAGCGTTGCAATCACTGAGGCCAACAATTAGTTAGCAGGCACCTAAAGTTATTCGATTTCCGACGTGTTCTCTCGATAGTTTACGACGGATGTGAAACAAGAGAAAAAGAAACGCTAATAAGAGCGACGAAGGAGAATGCCGCGACAAAAGTTTAACAGAAACGTTTCGCATTCGAAGATACTGGGAGCTGCCAAGCTGGCCGTGCGAAATGGCCACCGTCGCCAACGGGCTAACTCACTTATAGTGACTTAAACTTCTCGAGGGGTGTCGACATGATGGGTGCAGCGTTTCCCAGCACCCAAATATGGCTGCGTGCACATGTGTTGGTTCTTTCTCATGATGCTCTTGCAGATAAGCCGGTGATGTTGTATTGTTTATTTAATGTACATGCCTGTTTACGTTCGCTTTTCACAAGTTGTTTGATATTACGTCTTATTTTTGTAATAAGTGCTACTGTCCAACTTCTCAATGTTTAGCACAAAACAAGATTCGCGTTTGAACACCTGACCGTCTAACATTTTACATGCTTTATCGTAAACCATCGCGACACATCGTGACGCTGGATCGCGCCTGGGGGGGGGGGGGGGGGAGGGCGGGGCAAGTGCCGAGCCGGGGGTAAGCTGCATGCGCCAGTCGCGAATGGGTCGAGAGGCCCCGTGGGGGCGAGAGCCCGACCGAGTGCCCAATGCACACCCTGCACAGGGGTCCCTGAGCGGGCTGAAGCTCGGCGGTTGGCCCCCAGACGCACGTAGTCCTGCATCACCGTTATCCATTCTCCCTCATCCCATAACCCTGAAATTATCATTTCCGGTCAAAAGGGCTTTGAGCCACGCAACCAAACCAGAGCGTTTTTGAAATTTGCACTGGATACATGGTATTGATTGAGAGCCAGTTCAAGCCAGTTGGTTCGGAAATCTCGTTCATGTACGTCAAAAATGAATATCTCGTCGATCATATTCGTGTTGGCCATAAATGCCGCATGTCCATGGAGTGGCAGTATTTGAGCGACGTCAAGATGGCGTCGTGCATGCCTGGGTGCCTTGCAATAATCTGCACGAAAGGGTCGAATCAATTTTACGGGTGTCGAGCCCGGATGGTTTTAGGTTTTAAGAAGGGCATGCCTATAGACTGTAGAGGATGATATTCAAAATGGCCATCTCAGTTCAAGACCTCGAACAAAGTTGTAAGACTCACTCCCTTCAACCATTTTAACAAGTGACACACAAAAACGAAATTGCGAAAATCACCTTTGAATGACAGGTGTGACAAGGGTGTGGTCCTGCCCGACTTCTGCCCGTATAGAGAGATGCTTACCATCCTCCAAGCGGTCCAGGATCAGTCATAGTCAAGAACTGCACGCATGTCAGCGGTGGGAAATGGAAAATATGAGGATGTGGGCTATACGCAGATGCATGCTAAGTGTTGGTGCATTATTATCTAGGATTTTCTTTGTATCGGTCCCCCAATGATTAAGTGTTTAAATTCTTCCTAAGACACCTAATTCTTGTGTTTAAGACATTCCTACGTAAATATAGCATTTGAATAGGAAATGTGACACTGTGGCAATGAACCGAGGTTATAGCAAGCTATGGGTAGATTTTATTCCCAACCCATTCATATATTTGTACGTTGTGCAGCGTACAACGCGCGACTGAACAGTCAGCAGGCGCCTGTCTGTTTATCATGCTGTATTTGGAGCACTGCATGGTCAGCACGTTAGTTGGTGGTTATAGCTTGATATGGACTGTCTATCTTGGGGTGATCACGTGTAATTAAGCCGTAACGCATAACAAGAGGTAAAAATTTTACTCAAGCTTGTTAATGTTATTTTATGGCATCAGTACACCCTCTTTGCAGGACTGTGAAGTGGGCAAATGTACGGGTGATGGGCGGGTGGGGCCTTTAATCCATGGATCGCTGGTGGCTACGGCTATGACCATGCGGATAGGGATAAGTGCGGAAATAAATATCTTGCTCACAAATATTTCTATAGCAAATACGTACAGAGTTGTTCGTCCAGCCTCTCAGGCAATGCGACCAAAGCCCCACATCACATTTCTCCGCAAATATTGCTGTAGCAAATACGTACAGATTTGTTCATCCAGCCTCTTTGGCAATGCGATCAAAGCCGTACACCACATTTCTCCGCATCTTCCGGCTTACATCTGCCTTCCTTGTTCCCTTTCGCCCCAAACTTTTCTAACACGCTGTCAGCTCTGCGCAGCGCCCGGTCCAAACCACACTCCAGCTTCGGCAGCAGGGCTTCCAGGCCAGCAGATGGCAACTCCTTCGTCTCCACAGACAACGCCGCACTCTGTTTCCGGCCACCCGAGCCAACGTCTCCCTGCAGGAGCGCCGCTCGCTCGAACGCCATCAGCGCCGCTCTGCCCGGCGCCAATAAATCCTGCGCCCGATAATCGGCAGCATCTCGTAAATTTGGCCGACGATGCTGTGTGATCACGCACGTTCGACGTGTCGGGTCGGGGTGTCGGGGCGTGTCGAGTTATGATGTCGGCGCGTGTCGGGTCAGGGTGTCAGGGCGTGTCGAGTTATGATGTCGGGATGTGTCGGGACGTGTCGAGTTATGATATCGGCGCGTGTCGGGTCGGGGTGTCAGGGTGTGTCGAGTTATGATGTCGGGACGTGTCGGGTCAGGGTGTCAGGGCGTGCCGAGTTATGATGTCGGGATGTGTCGGGTTGGGGTGTTGGGACGTGTCGAGCTATGATGTCGGGATGTGTCGGGTCAAGGTGTCGGGGCGTGTCGAGTTACGATGTCGGCACGTGTCGGGTCAGAATGCCGGGACGTGTCGGCTCGAGATGTCGGGACATGTCCGATTAATGTCAGGACATGTCTGGCTAATGTCGGGACGTGTCGGACTAACGCTGGGCTATCAGGTCAGAGTGTCGGGATGTGTCGGGCCAATAATATCCAGGCGCGTGCCGATCACGCCGTTGAGGCGCGTTCAGTCGCCGCCATGACTGGTCCTGATAGGTCAGGGAGCTGGGGACGTGAGAGGTCAAGGGTCTGCAGGGACGTGCTGGGCCGGAACGCCGAGATATGCTCTGCCTGCCGAGCACATTGAAACTCGATATCACCGAGCCGTGACCTTTTGGTGGAGAGGATTCAAGATAGGCTCTTAATATCTGCTGGCTCAAGCGTTCAGATTGGTGGTGTCGAGTTAGCAGACCGTAGGCTTATAGGTTTCCGACGCGGATACCTTGTGTTCGGCGTCAGTAGGAGACTCAAAGCGGTGTGCAAACAGGATTTTTGCTTGGAGTGATCTGATCTCCAGCTGGATAGAAGGTGAGATCAGGACGTTGGATGAAGCATCGGTGCCGATAAGACCAGAGGCAGCTATTCTCCGCCTATTATGGCGTGGTACGCGATTATCGGGTCATGGTGATTGCATTGCATGTTACATTTCAAGAGGTCGTAATGCATCTTGTACGGTCACATTGAATGCCCTGATTAGCAAGCATAGTTCAACGTACTTTAATATGTTCACCCAGTGATGGCAAAAAAGCGATGAAATTTATGTTTTCATGCTATCACAGAACTCTTTTGAGTACAACGAAGAAACGAAGGAACATCCACGCAAGAACTGATGCGATAAGGCATTCTAGGCAAAGTTGGCCAGCTATGTCTGTCCAAAATGTGTTCTGCTCTGGAAGGAGTCTCGACCTCAAAATCCGCACGGGTTGGGAGGACACGTTAGACGATGACAAGCTTAACCTTCATTTCGCACAAAGAGCTGCAAAAGCATAATCTTCGTGTCATGCTATTTTACCCAGAATTATCGACATTTCTTGTAAGAAATTCTGCGGTTCTTCAAGCTAAACCAAATGGCAGATAAACCAAGGCTTTAACCACGTGTTGCCATCTCAATGCGTGCGAAATGAGCTGTTCATCCACCCGCCGGACCGCGCAGACAGCTCCGCTGATTTGAGCGTCTGATTACCGACTTTGCACCCGCCGCAGAGTGGGCTCGAGTCGTCCTAGGCCCTCGCTACTCCTGCCTGGGACGGCCTGGGGCCGGTGGCGGCGGCCGCGCTAAAGGTCAGGTGATGTCAGAGGGCAGGACAGACCGTGCTCAGCATAACGGCACGCCATGTCTTCGCCGCAAAATTCTCCCCTTGACCCAGGACTTCGCGATCGGATGGTGACGTCATGGATCACTCAACACATGCTGCGTAGTGTGGACTCTCTCTCATGGATACGCTCAAAGGTGCGCGTTAGGCATCAAATAGCTAAAAAGTCATGGCATACATTCCTTTGTCGCGAAACTTGTGAAGACTATCGAGTGGCGTTTGGCAAATATCCTACCCGAGGTGAGGAGGTGAGGTGAGGTGGTGAGGTCGCACCAGAGGCGGATCTAAGGAGGTGGCCTGGGGGGGTTCGAAACTTCTATAAGACTGAGTCGTACAATGTTCTTATCTTAGCTTGTTTTCGCGTAGCGTGAAGGGAATTTCCAGAGCTTGCCCTCCCTCAAAGATTTGACCCTGGATCCGTCCTTACCCACTTTGCGTACTTCACGGGAACCGCCTCCGGGAACAGCGGAGAGCGATTGGCCCGATGCATTTGCTGGCGACCCAGTTTGACAACTCGATGTCCCGCCGACAAACAAACGTCACAAACAAAAGAAGGAAAAAACAAACGTCGTGTGAAGTAAAGTTATGGTATTGAAACAAGTGTTTTGAGAGCGTGGTTTGTTCGCGAAACGTTTTGCTCCGAATAGTAAATGCGTTTTATTGGGTTTTCGGTAAGTGTTCAGCTTCTGTGCATCATATCTGAACGTGGTTCGTGAGCATAGAAGTCTGACCGGTGTCGTCAGCTTATGAAAACACGGGTGTGCGGTTGTATCCATTGCGACTAATAGCCGTTAAACACCTTCATTTTTTCAAAAGTTTAAACTCATGTAAGCCAAATTGTGAATAGCTGCAAAATTTAAAGTCACCGATTCCGTCGACCAAAATTGTAAGCCTTAGCTTCATCGCCTGCCAATTTTCGCGTCATGCGATTCGTAAAATACCACTCGTTTGCTAGATTAATGGACCTCCACCTGTTCAAACGCCATGGAAGGAGAATTTTCTCAAGTGTTGACCGAACCAGTCGGTACAAATTGCGAAACATATTGGGCTCCATAAACCTACTTTTAAGCATCACGTGCATAACCTCCTGCTTTCGCGTCATTGCATCGCAGGTCATACGACTTACAAAGCTTCTTACTGGCCAATAAGACCGTACGACATAACAGCTCAAATGCTCCCTTTTAATATTGTTACTTGTCAATGAGTTGGAACACCAAGGCATGGATGCCCATGATAAGTGTCCAAGAACTCCATAAACTCACCTTGAGAGAGGAGAATGACGAACACGTGAAAGCACGCTGCCTTTTGTCGTTGTGAGCGTTTGGCGGTGGCTAGTTTGAATGCCCTGAGCCTTTAATTGGAGTAGCAAAGCAGACCTTCGGCGGGGGAGGGAATACAGAGCCTAAAGATAACCGCAAGCTTCGCTTAGGTAACTTCGGTGGGGTTTATATCCCACCAATTTGATTAAAATGAGCGGTGCAGAGATCCAAAAGCTTTTTAAACGACCGCCATAGCACTGCGTCGTTTATTGCTCTATCTTTAAAAATTATTCTGATTCTAGATACTTGTGGAACCAACCTGTGGAACCAAGTAAGCCGTCGTTGAATGACGGTTGTTGCCCGTGCTTTGAGTGCGTTTTTTTATAATTGCACGCCCGTAAATGTGTGACATTCCACGATGATCGAGATCGACACGACGATTTCACGAGATCGACACGACGCGCGGCGAACTGGTTCAATCGAGCCCGAGTGAAAATCCGGAGCAACAGGAAAACAAAATATTTCCCCGCTTCGCGATGAGCCTGGAGTCCAATCACTCAAAATCTCCCATTCCTATCGAACAGCCTGCCCCGCCTGCAGATTACTCGCTGCAGAAACAGAAGCGTGCTGCGCGAGGCAAACACAACGCGACACCATGGGGCCCGCGGGGCCCGCCGACCGAGCGGCGCCGGCGGAGCGGCACTCGGCGGCCCCTCCGATGCCTGCAGTGCGGCCGCGCGCGAGCTTCCGCTGGCGCAAAGCCAAGTCCGACGAACAAAGCGGCCTGCTGTGCTCAAAGCCAGAGTCGAGGCACTCAATTGGTCCGGCCGACAAGCGAAGAATACGGACTACGACACTGACGCCTGGCCGCGCGGACTCCATGACGTGGTTCGTCGGCAGCTGAACCAATGCAGGGTAGGGATACCGTCGTGTATGAATGGCCGAAGTAACAAGATGAATGCGGAGAGAATGGTCTCATGTTCGCCGCGGCTGGAAGCGCAGATGTCTCTTGTGCGCCATTATCGTCTAAATGGGCGGCGGCAATGGTGTGAATAACGATTCGCAACACCGCCGCAAGACCTACTGCGACGCTGACCACGATAGTTGTCTGCTCTGTGCGCCAGCGTGGCCAGAGCCTGGCGAAGGCCAGACGTCGCGGGACGTGACGCTTGGTGTAGACCGCGTTGCTGTCATCGGCTCTTTGGAGCACTTATGATGCCAAGCTCCTCGCAGAAAACAACAGGACTTAATCGCATTGAAGTTAAGGCGGATCAGACGACGTCTGAAATAAATGGTATAGACATCTGCGGGGAAGGGAAAAGATTTTAGAGGATAAGCCACCCAAGCTGTTCAGACTGACAGTGGTCTTCCCGTATCACTTGTAAGCTGTGCATTTTCGCACCTGCTTGTCAGCAGCATCGTTTCATGCCAGATCATCAATCCCCCCCCCTCTCAATCTTTCTTCACATTCTTAGAAGAATCGTGCCTATTTCTCAATCGTGGCATGCATTGCCACTAAGTGGTTGCATTGATCCATTTCCAGCTGTCAGCCAGGGTAAGGACTGGTGCATTCTCACAATTATTTGTTTAGCCACTTTCTCGCCCAATCAATGTATATCAAGGAATGAGCACGCTGGCCTCTACAATCATGGACTAAAAACAACCTTTTCGCCCAGCTCTTAGCTGTTTGATGTGAGCTAGGTACTCTTTGCATCCAGCAACAAACTTTTTGCATTGCGTAAGTTCTTAAAGATTTGTGCTTCATTTTTCCTACTTCCACTCGCATAGGCCTTGCACAAATTAGACGTCAGCAATACCTTTGCATGCCTATGATTCTCCTGTGATGATTTAGAAGGTCCAACACAATTTCCACGGAAAGTCAGGAAGTTAACGTGGGTGAGCATGCCACCTCAGACCGTCCATTCACACCTCACATGAAGATTTGGTAGGATTTGGAGTAGCTTGGACGGTCGCCAGACCCCTTGCCAGTCGCCTAGTAAGAAGGCGAGATGTAGAGACGCTAGCGGTCATGCCAGTATCTGATGGTGAGCCAAATCCACCTGACTCTCTCAACAGCTTTTGTGAATAGTATAGGAGGATTCTGTGTTTGTATCTGAGGCACTCGCGGTGCACAGGCCGGTGGACTTAAATGCTTCGCCATTTGATAAAGTATATACGGTACCTGCGCTAGCGTGCTGAAACAAAACAGCGGTCACAAAGTGATGCGCTTTCGTTTATGTGCACAGTGCAGTTTATTTTTGACTGCGTATATCTGACTTGATGCAGCTGTGCGATTTTCGATTGCAAATGAAAATATATTTCGTATTTTTCCCCAGTATCAGTAAACAGGGATATCTGGTAGCAGCTCGCATTCCATCAATGGGGTTCAAAAATCGCGAAACCGTTTCATTCGCCTGGATGAAAGATCATGTGCCGCATGCGACCACTAGTGCATAGTCGCAGCGTGTCGTGTCGTGAGCCATAGTCGTGAGCGTAAATTATGATTCTGAGGGAGCCGGCAATCTCACAGAACATAATGGCTGCAGCTGAGGTTGTTTCATCAGCTGGTGCGTCCGAGAACGTAAACACACCTGAAGTGTCATATATGAGGTAGGACGGCCGTTGTAGTTCTTCAGAATGTTAGATGTTAGATGAGTTAGATGAGCGCCGCCCTGCGCGTGTGAACTGGGTGTTGCTGAAACTGCTAAATGGCATGTGTAGGTATGCTACACCTAGCCTGGAGTCTGAAAATGTTAGATAATATGCTCGAGCCTCTGGGTTATTGAAGCCGCAGACAATTTTGGTCGCTGGCATGTTATGGTATTTGTGAATTATTGGCCAAAATAACTGTGATATGATTAACGATATTATAAGCTTGAAAAATAAGACGGTACAAATAACCTTATTTTTCGTAGAACAACCAGGAGAACGGTGATACAGATGTGCTCATATTTAGGCCACATGCCCTTATCAAAACGAATACCCGAAGTAAATTCAGAATTGCCTGCCGGTCCTGCTCGATTCTTCAGGGTTTTTCAAGCAGTGAATCGCAGTTACGTAAGTTGTTCAGTGCATTATCGAAGAGCATTACTTTCATAGACAAGAAAGTGTTATTATCTTCATTCCCCTGAAAAATACACGAGAATACAGGTATAGTTGGGTTGATCTTTCGGCAACATGGCTTTATCGAAGCAATAGCAGAAGTGTTTGCTGCTGTTTCGATAAAGGCATGCTGCCGAAATATCAATCCCACTATATCTCCATTCTCCTGTTTTTTTCCGAGGAATATGGCTAATACTACAGTGAATCACAGTTTTTACAGTCACCAACATTCAGGGAATTCAACAAGGAGTAATTGCCATCCATTACTACAATACAGTGTACATCCAACTAAGAATTACAATGCGCGAAAAATCCGTGTACATGCAAGCGAATTCAAGTGAACAGGCATCATGCATCAGTTATCATGCATTCGAGCGACTTCAAGTGAACATGCGGCACGCATCACATATCTCTTATGCACGCAAAGGATTTCCATACAGCAGCCATCGCGCATCACACGTCAGGAATCACCTGTATATAATCCGTTTTCCTGGTTATTCCGCGAGGAATAAGGGTATTAGTACTGTCTTATCCATATGCATTATGTTCCTTGCATATGCACTTAACATCTTAAGTAATATGATGAGCCTTGTTTGTTCTCATCTTCATGTAAAATTAAAATTGCATTCCCAAAAGAGAACAAGCTGTGTTAAGTATCTCAGCACCCCTTAGTTTGTGGCGACTTATTGGACATTGTTTCCAGTGAAAATTAACAAATTTATTCAAGTTAAACTTCGTCCTGATAGAGGGGCCGATGCGAACCTCCTAGGGTTTTTGGAAGGTACCTCTTCGGCGACTTGTACAATCACGCCAAAACTGTCAGTTGCCCATGAGCCACCCATGCCGCGTGTTAGGACACAAAAAAGGCGTTTCTAGCTTTTGTGGTTTCAGAGCCGCGACGGTTTTTGAAGAACGCTGCATGACGATCAGCGTCCGACGCGGGCGGCCGGCGGGAACTGACGATGCTGCGGAATACGCGCAGTGGGCCGACATTGTTACATTAACGGAGCCATGTACCATAAATGTATGCCCAAAATATTTCACCATCGTACCCATAATGGAAGAGGGAACACGCCTATTTATGTTCTGCGTCACCACAAGGCATGGCGCCATAAGTATGATGCTGTTAAGCTAAAAAGTGCAGTTATCTGAAACATATGACCTTTGACCTGGCATAACGAGATAAATGTTTATAACTGACAACAAGAAAAGTACTACCAATCACGACATCTTGTGGAGATCAATCCTGAGTCGTGTGCAGTCCGTGTTAATGGATCATTCAGTCCGCTATTTGACGAGCGGACTCCTTTATATAGTTATTGGGTTTTAAGCCAATATCTAATTACTTGACGAAGTGATTGTGATAATTCTGTGATAATTAATAATAATAAGTGATAATTCTCAAAACAACTGGCTTGGTAGCCAATTAATTATTGCACCCAGTTGCGTGTAATGCATTTTTACTTGGACAAATCGGTTCACAATTTTGATTTCCACCTTGAATGCAGAAGTGGGTCGAGTGCAAAAATGAGTGTTTGAGTGATAGTTTCAGGCTTGGGCTTTGTTTTGTAAGGCGAAACTACTGACCTTTGCAGCTGTCATTTGTACCATGTAACTGTACGAGCCGGAGGCAAACCACTTTCTCTGCATGTGTCGATTACTGTATCACCGATAAACAGTACATGTCGGTCGGACTCAGCTTCTTTCTGGCCTGTGCGTCCTTGCAACTTTGCTCTTTCTCTTTGCAACTTTCTTTCTGGCCTGTGCGCCTTGTAAATTAAAAGCGTGCAGATTTGTGCACCCGTTTTTTGTAGCTAGACACCCGTTGTCTTCTGAGTTGGAGTCCCAATCCACGGTTTTTCAACTCCACGTGCCCACGTCTAAGTCCCGTTGGTCTGCAGAATGAATCGCTCTAAAGGGAATATTTCAAATTGAACATCTTGAAGCGAGCCTCTGATGCGACGAAACGAGCTTACTTGAATACATTTTAATACTGTTAGTATGTTTTTAAGAAGAAAAGACCGCTCAAGCAGCACAATTTTCTCTTCAGTAAGTATACTTTCAATGGGTCATCGTTTGTTTACGTCACTGTACCTGTACAACATTGAGAGGGAGCCCACTGACACCCGTTATATCTGGAAATCGCGCTCACAAGGGCCAGACATAAACGGCTCAACAATGATGCGTTTCGGCCGTGATCGCCGTATGACTTATGGAATGGCAGGATTTGAATGACGTTATTATGACGTCATAGATGCCGAGTTGACTTTGAAGTACTCCCCTCGACATACATTTCCCGATTTTTGCGGACCTGTAACTCGGAAACTAAAGGGGCTTAGATCTTAAGGAGGACAGAATTGTGAACAGCACCAAAAAGGCCAACAAGATGGCTATACTCCAAAACCACACATAAATGTGGGATACTTCCTATAACTATGACTGAGCTCCAAACACCTTGCGCCAAAGTTAGGTGCCTGGATGCGGCTGAAGTCAGATTCAGGTAAACACTTTCCGCCTATGATACCAAGCCATGGTGATATTTGGCGTGTTGATTAAAAACGTGAACGGTAATGAATTTGTGTGTTTGGAGCAGCCAGAATGCAACTGCAGATATCTGAACACGTCTCAGATCCTAGATATTAGGGAGTTTTTAGGAGAGCATTCCCAAATATGATAACTTGAGGATTCCTCAGCCTCCATCAACACCCGCAAAACGACATCCAGGGCATCCAAACATACTGGCAATCCCATAAGGCGAGAAATGACAAAACTTAATTTATTTCATGTAACATCGCCGTTCTGTTGCCATCACGCCCCGCCAAATGAGCCTGCCTCTCTGATAAATTGTCCGTCAGATGCGTTGATGGCAGCTCTCGCCATAACCCATCCGTCGCCGCTGCAGCACTGGCGGCGTTCCCGATCCTCCCCCGCGCGAGGCCGCGTCCTTCCGCTGTCTGCGCCTGTCGGTCTAGACTCGAGCGGCTCAGGGGGCAGCGCGTGGGGGTCATCCCTCGATGGCGAGAAACGAGCCACATTTGTGGCGAAATGGACATAGGTCATCGCAAGAACAGACAGCCTGTCGGAAGCCGTGTCGGCAATCACAGTGAAGCCGACGATGCGAGCCATGGAGATCCGTCATGGTATCCCGATGCTTGCGCGCTTCCGTCGATAAGCAGCTGGCGTCCGTATGGGCGACTCGCTCCTGGGAAGCTGAGGGAACAGCCCGTTTCGCTAATCAGCATGGTGACGGGTTCTGCGGCTTCAGTTCTGACAAACAGCTCGCGTTTCGCTGGGGAAGAATGCAAACGCAAAGCCCGGGCCGCCCAACCGCGACATGACATAACGCGGCAGAGTCTCTCCGGCCTTCCGCGCGGTTTTTGACCGGAACAGCGTATTGGTCAATTCGTCCGTGCATCATGCAAGGCGAGGATGCGGACAGATCGTCCCTCCCCCGTTTCTGTGATCAATTCTTCGACGATGGCTCGCCGAAATCGCGAACCATCGTCGGAGCAATGATCCAAGGTGGCCGCACAAATCGAAGCATAGTATGCCACCCGACATCTTTTTGAGTGCAATGCCTCGACATCTTCCCGCGCTTTTTCTGAAAGCTTTTTCTCGCGAGCGTCGTATATTTCAAGATGCTATTCCCGAGGCCAAGCTCAGGAAATGCATCTCCGGCGATTTCCATATCTGACACACGTTCGAAGCGTATGCAAACTGGATGATACTTTATTGGGGCGCCCGCTGTTCAAAAACGCAAAAGGCTGCCGACTGCCGGACTACGTGATCTGACTTGTTTTCGACCCGATGAGCGTGGGATTTTAACCGTTCTTGTCGTGGGAAGTTTGCAAGATGAGCACAACAACATGAAACTGAATAAAGCCGGCAGTGGAAGGATGTGCACCAGGATACCGTGGCCAAGGTGTGTGAGGTGGTCAGAGGGTTACGCCCCTCCCTCCTCTCTCACACGAGTGGTTTGCATCATATGACAGCAACTTTGAGAGGATGATGTTTCAAATTTCGGAGAAAAGCTAATATTTCCCCCGTTTCGAGACGTGCCAGGTGTGAACCTACCTTAGTTTGCTGTCAGCATCTTTGTGGTCTTTAACGAGAGCGTATTATGATAATCTGACTGAAGTGCATTGTTCGCAATGTGGCTTTGGGCAGTGTGGCACATTTCTGACTGCTTGCGTGATAGACTAGTGGCGACATCGCTCGTGCCAGTCCTTCTCGTGGGTCAGGCTAAGATAAGTCTTGTCAGGCTTTAGCTTCTATTCGCAAGTATCTCACACTAACCAACACATACCACACAACAAGGTCCACAACCAGCAGCAACCTCGCTTTTTCGAGTCCTAGAGAGTATGAGCACACACGGTAACAAACGGTTCACCTGATGTGCTACCTCCAGCGGAAACGGGTCATAATCACATGTTACGGAAATGATGTGATAACTAAGCAATGGGAAGTGAGTAAGACATCGCGCGATGGTCGCCTAAACCAATCAGAGGGTGTGGGATCGTCTGGCGGTGCCAGAACTTTACTGTGCAACAGATGCTGATGAGGCGCTGAAGACGACTTTTTTAAAGCAAGCATTAAATCACATTATGAAGGTTTTGCATAGTTGATGCTTTAATGGAACAGATGGCATGTGGTGGATGAGTCTTACATGCCTCCTAGTAATTTTTTCGTCCTGGACTTCCGAGGATTCTAGGGAGTATATGTATCAAGGTATGTGGAGCTTTTATTATTTTGAATATATTTTTTGCCAGAAAATATACTTTGTAACAGGCACATTACAAGTGCGTGTCCTGAGCTGGGTGCAGCTGGTTAATACGATCGAAGAGCAGGACCATAGTCTGACCAGAAGGCAGGCGGATAATGTGATCAAAGCTTAATTATGTATTCTGACTGGAGCTTCAGTTGGCATTCGGAATACAAATTTGAGTTCAGTGCAGGTTCGTTATCTATCTTACGTGAATGTCCACAATCCATGAAAGGGCTAGACTGAAATTGGTCTCACTGCCCGACAGGTAATCTGCCCAGGTTGGTAATATGGCTGTGAAATTCTGACACCGGAAAGCAAATCAAAGGGGTGTCGGGCCACTGTCCTGGGACCTATTTTGTTTCCCATTTTGCCAACGTCATTTCGCCACACTTTCAATGATGTCATATTTTTGCAACGGGCGGAATACAAACTATCCAGAGGAAAAAATCGCACATTGTTCATTTCGCTGCATCTGTGAAGCTGCAACGGAGTGCACGCTGTGTGCAACAATGTCTTGCCATTTCTTCTTCTTCTTTTTTGTTATTGGACTTTTATTTTGTCATATTGTGCCTACAGCAGAGGACCTGTCATCGCTGTCCACTGAGAGCCGACAGGAGTGCGCTGGCGAGGGCACCCGCCGAGCTGGTTCCATTCCGACACGCTGCGGCCCATCTGATCGTGTTCTCTCCTGTAGAGACAGCCTCCTGGCTCTGCCTGCGGCCGGCTGCCTCGCCATGGTCCCTCCCGTTTCTCTCACTGACTTCCAAGTGCTGAACTCGCCTTTGGCGTTTTTTTCGACAGCTGTTGCATACCGACGCCGTGACTTACAGCTGACTCCACGCTCTCCACACCATCGACCTCTCAGTCCTCATTTAGACATCGCCAGGTCTTCAGGACGGCAGCCCCGTGGGACAAGGGCGGGTGTTGATGTACCGGCGTTAGTCAGGCATTAGAATGCTAATGTGCGCCAGCCGAGCCGTGGTGACTGCTCTCCAATAATTTGAGCCAGTAATCATCCTGTTTTTGTTTTTCCTCTCAGCGGCCACCTGTTGTTGGACTCTCGAGATCAGTGGCGTCTGGGCTTCATTTCGAACGTCGACTAACTACTCTGTAGGTGTTAAAGTGAGGTTCTATATATGTGTATATAGATATATATATAGATATATAGATATATATATATATATATATATATATATATATATATATATATATATATATATACAAACGCATGGGTATTTTGGATAAGATAAATTTATGTGCTTAGGTACGCAGCCATGGAGAGCCAACGTATCAAAAACCCGGATGACTCTGTTCAGAACTCAGTGGAATAAGAACGTTTGATCACATCTCGCATGTGTTTAATGACATCAGACGGCTTTGAGTCACCGAATGGGATTCTATTATCACCTGTGTCTCACGAAAACACCACGTGATGCTGGACAATCTCATGAAGTGCTTAAAACGTTTGTCCGGGCCACAGCCAACCATAAAGTCGGGCAAACTGGTCAGCTCCGTTGCCCGCGAGCAGTCTAACTCGGGCTGAAGACGACTTGCGTAAACGTGAAGAAAACTTCAACAAACTGAAATCAGGGCTAACACAGCTAGGCATGTCACAATTAAAAAGGCACCTGAAGCATATCAGGTCGCGAAACTTGAAGTTGACACAATAACTGATATGGCCACTGATAAGTAGGCTGTCCCTGTTGTTAAGGGGATGTTATGAATCGATGCGCGTTTACTTTACCATTTGTTGACTCACAAAAACTTACAACGGTTGATCCACGCGCAAGCCTTCGAGGATGGCCTTATGTATCCGTCATGATGGCAACTGATCCCAAATAGTTACAAACGTGAGACTTTAACCACGTTTGCCGGAAATATTGAAAAAATGCTGACTCACCGAAGCCTTCTCCAGAAACATTTCCGAACGTCGCGGCAGGACCGCGACAAACTTTGCATAGCCGTATCAAATTGAAAACCGTATCTTTTGATATAAAAATTAGACACGCATTGTAAGGTCACTGAACTATGGCAGGTCAAAGTCTGGCTGTGGCTATCGGCGTAGGCCATTTGTAGTCAATCGTTCAATGTGATCCGACCACGGAGTGTCAGGCAAAGCTATGCATATCTGAGATGTTGTCATAGGCAATAAATGAATTATGTTTAGAATCGCAGAAAATTCCATTCACATAGAGGCAGGTAAAAGGGTAAGGCTTCGGTCAACGGTACCGTCTTTTTTCCTTGGGAGCTTGATTTATTGAGTAGCTTCCGGTGCTCATTTTAAATTTATTAATGACAGCAACCACAACTGACATGCTCCATGGACTTTTGCAAGTTCAGAGAAGGTAACTGACCTAATAAGACGGGTCATTATTTTGGTTTTAGGAATATACTGCCCCGCGTATTCATTCACGTTAATATGAATGGAAAATGGAAGCAGTATCGTAGGTATTTGGTCACCTGCACATGATAAAGGTTAAACATGGTCGCTAACTTCAATTAAACACCAATGATTTTTTGCCTAGAACAGGTATCCAGCTTCACGGCGGTTGCATGGGGAGGGCTGGGGACACTCGAAACACTACCTGGAGTTTTACCTTGTTTGACCTTGTCTGACTCAAGAACATGTCGTAGCAACTTCAGAGTTTGATACTAGAGTTTACATACTCATTACACATATACTCTGCAAACTTTGGGCCTCCAGCTATCTTAGTGTTTTAGATCCCAGGGGGGAAAATCTTACCCCCTTCCGAGCAAAGGGCATTCAAGCGGCCACCCGAGTGCATGTTAATAGAAATCTAGTGCTGTTCGGAACAGTTAACCTCATAAGTTCGCCTGCAGCCATAAAAAGTATACAGCTGCACCTTGTGCGTCAAAGTGTTCTTAAGGGGATTTTTCAAATGATATGAAATACGCCAAAACTGACATTCCTGTGATAAATTGCAGTGTGCAACAAGGTATTCAGTTACTTTCCACGTGTTTCTACCAAGTGAAGCTATCCAGCCGTGGAATTTAGCTCCGTTTTTTGGTCGAACCTGGAAGGTGAGGAACAATATTTGTACACCTTCACCTTCACTTGAATGGTGAATGCTTCCCATTCAAGTGAAGCATGTGGAACTATTGTATGGCATACACTTGGAATGTGGATGAAATGTAAAACCCCGTCGTACCAAAACTTGCGCTCATATGCCTCTGGGAAGTAAAAAATTAATCTCCGGCATTTTGAGTAACTTGGAAAGCTGACGCATTCTTCATGCAAGGTGTTCTCATTTCTACAGTGCAAAATTCCATTCCCCGCTGCCGCCTCCTTCCAAAACAGGCGCCTTGTGTCGCATTTGCGCCAGAGGCATACCGGAATTAGTAAAGTTCTTTCAAAACATCTAGAGTTTGCATGTCTGCTCTGGCATAGAACACAGTGCAGAAGAACTCGTTAATTGCAACAAGTTGCGCATCACGTGCTGAAAACTGGCCTAAGCCTCAACACCTCAAAGTTGCAGCGGCACAAACTCGCCATCAACTTCCCCGCTTTTTGCACGCTTTAGGGACCGAATTCCTGCAACCAGAGCAGATAAAAAACAGAAGCGCGGCATGGGGGAATGTGCCATGAGCAAATCTATAGGGAACAGCAAGGCTGGCCTGCCTATAGACGCGCCTGAAATAGAACTAAAAGAGGCCAATGCCAGCTGTTTCCACCTTCCAAACCACCTTCAAATGCAACAAAACAAAACGCGCTAGTTTAACCCTGCTCCGCAGGGGAAATCCATCCTACCTTTCGTGCCTATGATGGTTCATACCAAACAGCTTGAAGATAGGTCTTAAGGTTTTCTGGCGATTTGCATTGATGTTTAAATACTGGGGCAACATTTGGGGCAAATGTCGTGCGCAAGAGCGGTTCCAGGGCTCGGTATGAGTGAGGGCCTCTTGTGAAATTTAACGATCATGCGATAATGGTGGTCTCTCTGGGGTTCTACACACTCTCTCGCAGTTAGAGAAACCGATAATTGTTGTGGATGAGACAGCTGCAACGCAGGTATCGTTATTGTAATTTTGCAAAAGACGCATGGTCGGGGTGGTTGCAGATAACAGGCTCGAAAAGAAAGTTTCGAAACTGTGTGATGTGCATCACTAATCATCAATGTAGACATGTAGGAAAAACGTTTGCAGTATCTAGATTTAAGATGGCCCGATTTCGGCGTCATGGATGGATAACGCAGGAAAACGTATACGCATGTGAGATTTTGCAGACGATGAAAATATAGGCGCCAAGAGGCACCTCCCAGGTGAAAAGCAGGGTAGCTCAAATCATCGAGAGAATGAAAATTAAAACAGAATACAGGGATCATTCTTTCACTCCTGTGCAATAACAACAGTTTAAAAAAGCCGTGCAACAGATGCGAGTCCAGGAGGAATAAAAGGAGGGATTGCAGAGGCCTCGTAGGCCTTGATTACAGATCTGGGTAGACCTTCAATGCACTGCTCAAAATGAAAAGTTCGTTGTTGTATTATATATGTAGTTTCCGCCTAGGCATGTGATCGCTCATGTACGTGTTCATTGTCAGTCAGTTCAATAGCGATGGCTGCAACCATTGTGGCTTTTTTAGCGAAACAGATATAAGATGCAATTTACTAGCCATGGAGAACGGGTGAAAACCCGCTAGAAGAGGGATTCACGTGATAGATACTAGCCACAAAGTTACCAAATCACTTCATCTCACAAGCTCGGTAGTCAGATATCTGTCGTCTGCTTTCCCGGGTGCTCACCGAGCAGCAAAGTGGTGACCGTAAGCCTCAAGTTGCAAATGCCACGTCGCGAAGTTTGCGCTGCATGGCGGGCGGGCCGGGCGCGCTGCGTTTCAAACACCGAGCTGCAAACTCTGGGTCGCGCTTGAGTTGATGGGGAGTTTCAAGCCCGCAATCCCGGGCCCTAACACCGCTGGTCGAGCGAGCGTGCTATCTACGAAACGAGTGTGTGGATTGCAGTGCTGCTGTTGATATCTGTCCACGCATGTAATTTACAAGGTCATAAGCGCTGCCTCCACTTGTGGAAACGGGGATAGCAAAAGCTTTCCCCACAACGCGTTGAGCCAGAATCTCTTAATCTAAAAGGTTCTCCTTTCGCTCACTTGGCCACTTAAGACGACAGCTGAAGACAATCCCCGTAATATATTTTGTAGGAGCAATTCGGCCAGCCCTCCGGAAGGATTTCAAAACTCAAGAATAAACGTTGATCGCAATCTGAGTTTAATCACGAACCTGGTCGGCTACCATTCTGTTTCCGGCACTTTACATTTGGGGATTAGGTACGGAAAATTGAACGCTTGAGGCCTCTATTAAAGGGATTATCCCATCTTTTTGTACTTTTCACTTCTTTTTACATTAAACGCATGCAACTTTAACAGTAGTGTCAGTTTTCTCAAGATCGCTCTGAAAAGTTCAGAATTCGATTTTGAGAAGTCGATCGTACGGGAGAAATCCTGTTTGACTCCATGCTCATCAGTATGAAAGCAACATATTTAATTTACCTTGCTTTTTCCGACGTGTGTGTTGTCATGTTAGTTGAAACGGGGATAGCAATCGTTTCGTGGCCAGCACGCTCGCTCGACCATCGACCAGCGAGCGCGCTGAGCGGCTCGGGATTGCGGATTGTAGTATCATGCAAGACACTAATATGTCAAAACGTGTGATAAATGCTACGAGAGCTTGGAACACTCCATAAAAGCAAAAAGGCATGCAAACATGAAGATGTTCTCCCGCAAATTCAACGAAACGCCATATTCTGGCTTCGATTTCTCCCTATGGCATCAACCACAGCGGCTCTTTTTGAGGCGCACTTTGGCTTTGGGAATGGGAGTAGCACGTGATCCCTGTGACGCACTAGTTCGAACTTTAAGCACCCAACTTTTTGGTAACAGGCCCCCGTCCGTTGGGCCCATCACAAACG
>NW_023596448.1:18609321-18614321 GCF_011947565.3 Pollicipes pollicipes | reverse complement strand
CATACTCTCCTGATTCACATAGTATTTATACTTTCGTAGGGAGCTTCCTTGTTGGCTGCAATAATTATACGAAGCTTTGGCTTTAACAGAGGCACATAGGAGGTTATTAGCAGATGGCGGTTACTTTATCGTGACATCTTTTGAGTCCAAAACGCTACTGTGGAAGGCAGGGTAGAAAGCATTTATCCTTCAGGCATTCTAGGTCTGTTCAAGATTGGAAATACGTACTTTTTAATAAGTATTTCCTGCTCGTTGTGGAAAACATCAAGCAACATTTGTTTTTTGGTGGGCACAATTTTAATCCGATCAATAAGCAAATGCCAAAGAACTGAATGAGCGCATGGTTGGCCTGCCAGTTTTTCACACCAATGCCTGCTCATGAAATTGCTTGATTCCTCTCACGCTGATTGGCGTTCTTTATGGATGCTTCCAGACTTGCCGAGCTTACCCATTTTTAAAGAGAAAACTTACATTTTGCGATCTATCTCTAGTTCGCTAAACATACCAGTGAGGAGGTTTTCTGTTTCCGCGCCGCATTAAATCTGGACGATGTCGTGACAACCATAGCCACCACAGCAGATGTACGCAGTGTTGAGATGCTCCAGATATCCAGATTGCCGCCAGATATCCAGATGCCACACGGCATCCAAGGGCATGGCGCAGTTTCGCCAGGGGCATGGCGCAGTTTCGCCAGGGGCATGGCGCAGTTTCGCCAGGGACATGGCGCAGTTTGGCAAGGGACGTGGCGCAGTTTCGCCAGGTTTTCTTAGGCTTCTCACAAGACACGTGACGAGTTTTCAGAACAGCCCGTTAAGTCCGCCGATAGCCCGTCAACTTTGGTCATCACGTTGCAGCTGATGTATGCCAAGTGTAGGCGGAACTTTGGCCAAACGAGCAATGAATAGGGATCATGTGGGCGGCTTCTGCAGTGTATGAGTTGTCAAAGGTCGCATCGACAACCGAATTTGTGGAATTCCGCAATATCTTTGGGATTCTGGTAGACAGACAATGCTAAAAGCGATCGCCTCTACATGCCCACGGCCAGCTGCTTAGCATAGTTGCAGTTTGCGGACGTGACCCTGCTAGAGCTGAACAGCACGTTCTTTCTCATTCACAACAAAACTGTAAGCAGCTATCTAAGTCTGTTCCCGTAGTCCATCCCCAACCCGTTCAGTTCACTAAGTTTGTTCAGCTTCGCTGCGTCCGCAGATCCAACCAACACGTCAGGCAGCAGGCTTCCTTTTGTGTGATAGGGGCTTTACAACGTACTAAGCTTCTGAGGCTATGTGAAGTCGCCTGTCTCATCCTGGCGGGAAGGGCGGCACGGCGGGAAATCGAACCTCATTCCTCCGCTTTCCCAGATGCGCAGCTTAACCACCACACTATCGATACTTAACAAGCTTGCTTTGACGCGAGATACAACCTCAGGACAGACGCTGCCAGACACTGGGATGCATTTATCGCACGGAACAGACCGGACAGTCAGACTCAAGGCACAACATCAAACGCGATCGCAAAATCGGCCAGCTGCCGTGAGTTTACAGCAGCGTAGCAATTCAGTTCGGATGATATGGAAGCACATCGAAGTTTCAGACAAGAACTTATGCTGTTACGACTGTTGCCTTGTAGCTGTTTGCGAATGACTAAGCTTACAGAAATATGTGCATCATTGGAACAAACGCTGAAAGGGCGTTTCATGAGGTATGTTTTGTGCCCTCGACCGATTGCGTTGTAAACTGAGATGGCGACACTCGACGGTGCTAAGCGTGCACCACAATTTAGGTTGCCATACACCATAGACCATACCATACCATAAGATACCATACCATATCATACCATAGGAGATACTAGGGGAGTGTGACCGTTCCTTTTGCTCTTCCGATCACAAATATCGTGAAAAAAGATAACAAAACGCTCTATTTTCAATGCGCCTGGTGCTTCGCTACTTGAACTTGAATACAGAGTTATGTCTAACTGCAACCGGCAGATGTGTATGGATAGCCGGGCCTTCTAACCGCAGAAGAGTGCTCGATAGCAGTGGAAGGAAGACTTAAACCACAACATGCGATTTAAACACGTACAGAGCTACTTAAATGAGCCATGACTTCCACACGAAAATTGCATCCAGTGATGTCCATGCTGTTTGGACGTCTCATAATACAAGCTCTAATTCGAGACACACATTTCATGAGCATCAATGTAGCACTTGAAACGATTTATGAGGCAAAGGATTAGCCGATTACCCGTGTTCAGAACATCTGTGACCTTTGGGAATTTGCCCCTGGCTTTCCGCAAATGGAGTTTAGTGGAAATCATGTAAGACGCAAACTTTTGTTCTGCTTCAGGCCATTCGAGATCAGATTCACAGAGGTTGAACGTAGTGTGACAATATATAATTTGGTGCGATAATTTGACTGTTTCACATCAATGAAAATAAACGTATTGCACCAAACGCAGGCAATGCAAACACAAATCCACAGACAACACCAGAAATCATGTGATGATGCCACGTAATGAAAGCTGCATTATTTCAATAATGAACGGTTTTTTAACGAATGACGTAACCGTACAGCAAAAACGCGCCTGAGCGTCGTGTGGAGTGACGGATATCATTGCACTTCGTCCAACTTCGTCCAACTGTTCATGCCTCACATAGCCGAAAATTTACTGTCAGCGACATCAGTAACTTCGGAATTCATGCAAACGACACGCGGGGGTTGACCTTAAGCGGAACGAACATTAAGTGTTTACCTAAATGGGCCTTGAAAGTACAATGTTTTGCAGTCGTCGTAACATACGAAGCATAAAACAAGCAGCACCTCACCACAAACCATGTCTTCCTCGCGAAATTCGCCGCGGAGGTGTTCAATTCCATTTCAATGTCTTCAACTCGCAAAGCTGCAGTACATATGGTTTGCATCCATGAGTAGACGGGGCATGTGTAGACAGTATATTTTTCAACTTTCCACCAGTGTTGGCTAGCGGTGGTCGATCCGTACAACATGTTATACAATCTGGTAGAGTGATTCCCGAAAGCTGAGTGTCATAAGTGGGCTATAGCCTCCATATATTCAGTACACAGCATTAATAAGTCAGTAAGCAGTAGGCACATGTACAGCATAATGACAGAAACAGTGTAACCGTGCAGGCAGTGTTTGAACTCGGGGAAAAATAATGGGCACCATCACACTTGTAAATTCGGCAATAACTGACTGTTCGATAACAAGATTTCCAATGGCCGAATGGCCGAAATGGGTTCATGGAAGTCTGCGGGAGCCAGACAAGCCGCACTGAATGACCCAGACAGCGGCACTGAAGGACCCCGTCGGTATAATCCGCCAACTTTCACGCCAGCTGACAGCAATTTACTCTATCACTGAGCGGACGTGGGCGAAGTGATCGATATCCTTCGAGGAGACGTAAGTCCGTCTGACCTTATTTTGGCTTCGGGAGAAACTCCCTGCTACGGGTTTGCCAAACTCTGAAGCGGACAGTAATCTGCTGATCTTAACAATGTCGCTGCTAGCACTGTCAACATACGTGTTTTTGCTGCTACCGACTTAGTGGAATAAATGTTTCGCAATGAGTGTATATTGACGCTCCCCGACCTCGCATGATGCAAATATCCATGAACGTGGCCTCCTAGAGCGCATTTCAATTGCAATGCGTGATTATGGATGAACTAGCTCATCGCGGTATCCTACCCAATGTGCCTCAATCCCGAGTCATCTCAAAATCACCGTACGACAAATATTAGGCTTATGGTACCCAAGCGCGTGGGAAACACACAAGCGAAAATATGGCCGTTTCCCTACCCCGCACAGCCACTCAATGCTCATCTCTCTCAAACTGCAGGTTCGTAGCAATGCATGCAAAACATTGAGGAGAAACAGAGGCCAAGACCTACCCCTGGCCGCTCTGCGAAAAAAAAACGGCGCCGCATTGATGACACAAACTTGCAAGTAAGCGACGACTGTCAATGAGTGTCCAGCGAGGGTGGTTGCCGTGTCTGAGGTTCCAATGAGTGTCCAGTGAGGATGGTTGCCGTGTCAAAGGTTCCAATGACGTGATCATATTTCACCGTGCCGGTGTGCCTCCAGAGTTTAAGCTGAGAGCACAGCAGCCCATGTGAAATTTGCAAGTGAGTGAACCAGACGCGAGGTTTTCTAGTGAAGTCACCGCGTACATTTGAACCTCAGGCTTTGGAAGCATTCCTAACCATTTTAAGCATCGGAGCTACTACAACAATAAGCAAAACTTGCATTTTGATAAGGCTCTTCCCTGGTAAATGGTATGAATATAGACACAAATTTATGTGGACACAAACTATGCACACATTTGATGCTAAAGGTTGTGACTGACCTGGTACCACGCATACGTTATGCACCGGTGTTTAGAGCAAGCTACGGCAATGGCATAGTGTAGATAAATTAGAAACCATAATTCGGCCTGGATATTTTATAGCATGCTTCGTGTTACAATCAAACGCCCGTTGCGTTTTCATTTAATTGTGGGCAAGGTTCGTACATATGACCAGCAGATAATGGGCGGTAGTTACTCGGTAACGTCTCCATGTTAATCACGCAAAACTCAAGCAAAATTGGAAAGTTTCCACAAAAATGCATTTGTAAGAAATCCACTATCCATTGCACTGCCGCCCATTTCTTGTTTTGATGGCATACGATGTTTTCCAAAATGTGTCCAGGTTCTTTGTGTTTTTCATTTTTTAAACAAAACTCTAAGCCACCGCAACAACTCACGTCGTCCAGCCCACGACAGCAAAACCGTCAGGAAGCATCATGCTGACTGACCTTGAGCACGACTCCCGGGTCTCCGCTAGATGTCACCGGCGTCTGCGGACGCCGCGGGCGCTGTCGACCGACCGCTCCGCCGGCGAGGACGGAGCCGACTGCCCCGGCCGCGCCTGGGAGCCCAGCCGCCAGCCGAACTCGACGCAGTCGTCGGGCTGCTGCACCACATCGGACGCCGGGGGAGGGGGA
>NW_023596448.1:18569872-18609311 GCF_011947565.3 Pollicipes pollicipes | reverse complement strand
CGGAAGGCAGCTCGTCGTGCTCCTCCTCGAGTAAATTCAATGCTCGCTGTCAACATGGGCACCACTCCGTTATAGCAGCTGTGCCGACGCAGCGAGGCCCGAGGAGACTGCAACGTCAGAGTTGGTGTTTTGTATGCTCGCAAAATACGATATACGATGTACGATATATATGTATGTGTGTGTGTGTGTGTGTGTGTGTGGTGTGTGGGTGGTGGGGTGTGTGTGTGTGTGTGTGTGCGTGTGTGGGTGGGTGGGGGGCGGGTGTATGTGTGGGCGGGTGTTTGTGTGTATGCACATATGTTTCATTTTAAGTGGCAGCATATCTGATGTTGCCTTTCTTTTGGGACAAAAATCCAATTCTCGGAGTTAATCGTCTCCCATCATCGGAAAACTGGCATAAAGGGTATCTATTTCATCGCGTAGCGTGTCATTGTGCCTGCCAACATTTGTGGTCGCGTCGTTTGAAAACAGCATTTCTGCATTTCTTTTCCTCAAAATATGTCCCCTGGTTTTATGAAAAATTGTATCATGCGCAGCACTGGTGGGCCCCTCGCATAATGACGAAAACTGATGAAGGTTTTGCCCGGCTTTGTTGCCCCTTCCGCCTCCCCATTTCACGGCCTATTTTTAGGTGCCGGAGGCTGCCCATCCCACAACCACAGCGTGCCCCGTATACCCACCTGCCAGTTGATTACCGTCCGTGTGTCGGCGCTCAGGACTAGGGTGCCTGGTTAGCCATGCTTAAGCGGTTTATATCTGAGGCAATATCCGGTAATCAACCGGGAGGGGGATATGCGGAGCACACCGTGGCTGTGGGATGGGCAGCTTCTGACACCTAGAAATAGGCTGTAAAATGAGGAGGTGGGCGACAAAACCACGTAAAACTTCCCCAGTGTTCGTCATATACGAGGTGCTCACTAGTACTGCACATTAGAGCAGTTTTTCATGAGCCCAAATGAACCTAGTTTTGAGTGAGAGAAATGCAGAAATATACTTTTCCAACCTGTCGCGACCAACGAATGTTTTGGGTATTTATGTAATGCGTAGTTCCGACTACGTGTCTGATGATGGCGGGTAGACCAATGAAACGATACAAAATAATATAGTTACCCTTATGAACACTTTTTTGACGATGAAAAGCGATCAGTTTGGAGAATTGAATAAGTATCTAAATGCAAGTCAATATCACGTATGCTGCCATTCTAATCGAGCAAATGTCTCAACGAAATTCCGCTCCTTAACTTCACTTACACACCATACCCGCACACACACACACCACACACACACACACACACACACCACACACACACAAACACGAATATGTGCATATATATTAATATATATATATATATATAGAATAATATATATATGTATATATGGTATACAAAGTGATTGATTATCAATGAGGAAGAAATTCTCTCAGACCTATTCCGTTTCCTTGCATTCCATTCACCATTCCCCATTTCCAAATTCATCATTTTAGAGGTGGTGGGCTTTTCACAACGGCGGGAGGCTCCATCTTCAACCCCAGAGCTTTCTCTTCTCACGAAGATAGCCAACTGTACCATGGTCTAGACGAAAAAGGCACAAGACGGCAGCGCCCGTATCTGATTCCACTTGTGCAACAGTAATTATTCATGCCTGGGAATCAGTCTTTGTTTGGCACTTAAAGCTGTTTTCCTACTTATTGCGAATCTATGTCTACAATTATTGCGAATCTATGTACTATATATATACTATATATATATATATACTATATGTATATTTTATATATACTATATATATATACTATATATATACTATATGTATATTTTATATATACTATATATATACTATATATATATTATGTAATCTATACTAATTGCGAATCTATGTCTAATAATGTCTACAAAGTGGCAAGCATTCATCTGACGAGCGCATGAGTAAACACATCATCAACACGCACCTGTGACGTCATCGCCGATATAGCATGTTTTGGGAGTATGCTCTATAACCGGTTGCAATTACGGCCGGTTCAAAGTAAGTGCATTTCAGGGCATGTGGAAACTCATTTTCCCTAAACGCAGGAGAGCTGATATTCAGCGGCATGCGTCACGTGCGTCAGGTCAGCTCGCCTCCTCTAGCCACTGCGAGCACGGATCAGTGCTGAGCTATAACAGCTTTTTGTCGTCTGGATCGCTCGGAAGTTTTGACTTTCTCCGTCTCCATTTTGGGGAAGGGCAAAAGATTATGTTGCTAAATGCTTGGCAAAAAAATTATTTTGCCGGGTTCGCGTTTGTTTTTGGTAATGGGCGATCAGGCTGTGCGCCATGCCAGTGACTTCAACAGACTGGATCTGCCTCAAGATCGTGTTTGAGTTAAATACGTAGAGAGCAGTAGCATACTCTCCTGATTCACATAGTATTTATACTTTCGTAGGGAGCTTCCTTGTTGGCTGCAATAATTATACGAAGCTTTGGCTTTAACAGAGGCACATAGGAGGTTATTAGCAGATGGCGGTTACTTTATCGTGACATCTTTTGAGTCCAAAACGCTACTGTGGAAGGCAGGGTAGAAAGCATTTATCCTTCAGGCATTCTAGGTCTGTTCAAGATTGGAAATACGTACTTTTTAATAAGTATTTCCTGCTCGTTGTGGAAAACATCAAGCAACATTTGTTTTTTGGTGGGCACAATTTTAATCCGATCAATAAGCAAATGCCAAAGAACTGAATGAGCGCATGGTTGGCCTGCCAGTTTTTTCACACCAATGCCTGCTCATGAAATTGCTTGATTCCTCTCACGCTGATTGGCGTTCTTTATGGATGCTTCCAGACTTGCCGAGCTTACCCATTTTTAAAGAGAAAACTTACATTTTGCGATCTATCTCTAGTTCGCTAAACATACCAGTGAGGAGGTTTTCTGTTTCCGCGCCGCATTAAATCTGGACGATGTCGTGACAACCATAGCCACCACAGCAGATGTACGCAGTGTTGAGATGCTCCAGATATCCAGATTGCCGCCAGATATCCAGATGCCACACGGCATCCAAGGGCATGGCGCAGTTTCGCCAGGGGCATGGCGCAGTTTCGCCAGGGGCATGGCGCAGTTTCGCCAGGGACATGGCGCAGTTTGGCAAGGGACGTGGCGCAGTTTCGCCAGGTTTTCTTAGGCTTCTCACAAGACACGTGACGAGTTTTCAGAACAGCCCGTTAAGTCCGCCGATAGCCCGTCAACTTTGGTCATCACGTTGCAGCTGATGTATGCCAAGTGTAGGCGGAACTTTGGCCAAACGAGCAATGAATAGGGATCATGTGGGCGGCTTCTGCAGTGTATGAGTTGTCAAAGGTCGCATCGACAACCGAATTTGTGGAATTCCGCAATATCTTTGGGATTCTGGTAGACAGACAATGCTAAAAGCGATCGCCTCTACATGCCCACGGCCAGCTGCTTAGCATAGTTGCAGTTTGCGGACGTGACCCTGCTAGAGCTGAACAGCACGTTCTTTCTCATTCACAACAAAACTGTAAGCAGCTATCTAAGTCTGTTCCCGTAGTCCATCCCCAACCCGTTCAGTTCACTAAGTTTGTTCAGCTTCGCTGCGTCCGCAGATCCAACCAACACGTCAGGCAGCAGGCTTCCTTTTGTGTGATAGGGGCTTTACAACGTACTAAGCTTCTGAGGCTATGTGAAGTCGCCTGTCTCATCCTGGCGGGAAGGGCGGCACGGCGGGAAATCGAACCTCATTCCTCCGCTTTCCCAGATGCGCAGCTTAACCACCACACTATCGATACTTAACAAGCTTGCTTTGACGCGAGATACAACCTCAGGACAGACGCTGCCAGACACTGGGATGCATTTATCGCACGGAACAGACCGGACAGTCAGACTCAAGGCACAACATCAAACGCGATCGCAAAATCGGCCAGCTGCCGTGAGTTTACAGCAGCGTAGCAATTCAGTTCGGATGATATGGAAGCACATCGAAGTTTCAGACAAGAACTTATGCTGTTACGACTGTTGCCTTGTAGCTGTTTGCGAATGACTAAGCTTACAGAAATATGTGCATCATTGGAACAAACGCTGAAAGGGCGTTTCATGAGGTATGTTTTGTGCCCTCGACCGATTGCGTTGTAAACTGAGATGGCGACACTCGACGGTGCTAAGCGTGCACCACAATTTAGGTTGCCATACACCATAGACCATACCATACCATAAGATACCATACCATATCATACCATAGGAGATACTAGGGGAGTGTGACCGTTCCTTTTGCTCTTCCGATCACAAATATCGTGAAAAAAGATAACAAAACGCTCTATTTTCAATGCGCCTGGTGCTTCGCTACTTGAACTTGAATACAGAGTTATGTCTAACTGCAACCGGCAGATGTGTATGGATAGCCGGGCCTTCTAACCGCAGAAGAGTGCTCGATAGCAGTGGAAGGAAGACTTAAACCACAACATGCGATTTAAACACGTACAGAGCTACTTAAATGAGCCATGACTTCCACACGAAAATTGCATCCAGTGATGTCCATGCTGTTTGGACGTCTCATAATACAAGCTCTAATTCGAGACACACATTTCATGAGCATCAATGTAGCACTTGAAACGATTTATGAGGCAAAGGATTAGCCGATTACCCGTGTTCAGAACATCTGTGACCTTTGGGAATTTGCCCCTGGCTTTCCGCAAATGGAGTTTAGTGGAAATCATGTAAGACGCAAACTTTTGTTCTGCTTCAGGCCATTCGAGATCAGATTCACAGAGGTTGAACGTAGTGTGACAATATATAATTTGGTGCGATAATTTGACTGTTTCACATCAATGAAAATAAACGTATTGCACCAAACGCAGGCAATGCAAACACAAATCCACAGACAACACCAGAAATCATGTGATGATGCCACGTAATGAAAGCTGCATTATTTCAATAATGAACGGTTTTTTAACGAATGACGTAACCGTACAGCAAAAACGCGCCTGAGCGTCGTGTGGAGTGACGGATATCATTGCACTTCGTCCAACTTCGTCCAACTGTTCATGCCTCACATAGCCGAAAATTTACTGTCAGCGACATCAGTAACTTCGGAATTCATGCAAACGACACGCGGGGGTTGACCTTAAGCGGAACGAACATTAAGTGTTTACCTAAATGGGCCTTGAAAGTACAATGTTTTGCAGTCGTCGTAACATACGAAGCATAAAACAAGCAGCACCTCACCACAAACCATGTCTTCCTCGCGAAATTCGCCGCGGAGGTGTTCAATTCCATTTCAATGTCTTCAACTCGCAAAGCTGCAGTACATATGGTTTGCATCCATGAGTAGACGGGGCATGTGTAGACAGTATATTTTTCAACTTTCCACCAGTGTTGGCTAGCGGTGGTCGATCCGTACAACATGTTATACAATCTGGTAGAGTGATTCCCGAAAGCTGAGTGTCATAAGTGGGCTATAGCCTCCATATATTCAGTACACAGCATTAATAAGTCAGTAAGCAGTAGGCACATGTACAGCATAATGACAGAAACAGTGTAACCGTGCAGGCAGTGTTTGAACTCGGGGAAAAATAATGGGCACCATCACACTTGTAAATTCGGCAATAACTGACTGTTCGATAACAAGATTTCCAATGGCCGAATGGCCGAAATGGGTTCATGGAAGTCTGCGGGAGCCAGACAAGCCGCACTGAATGACCCAGACAGCGGCACTGAAGGACCCCGTCGGTATAATCCGCCAACTTTCACGCCAGCTGACAGCAATTTACTCTATCACTGAGCGGACGTGGGCGAAGTGATCGATATCCTTCGAGGAGACGTAAGTCCGTCTGACCTTATTTTGGCTTCGGGAGAAACTCCCTGCTACGGGTTTGCCAAACTCTGAAGCGGACAGTAATCTGCTGATCTTAACAATGTCGCTGCTAGCACTGTCAACATACGTGTTTTTGCTGCTACCGACTTAGTGGAATAAATGTTTCGCAATGAGTGTATATTGACGCTCCCCGACCTCGCATGATGCAAATATCCATGAACGTGGCCTCCTAGAGCGCATTTCAATTGCAATGCGTGATTATGGATGAACTAGCTCATCGCGGTATCCTACCCAATGTGCCTCAATCCCGAGTCATCTCAAAATCACCGTACGACAAATATTAGGCTTATGGTACCCAAGCGCGTGGGAAACACACAAGCGAAAATATGGCCGTTTCCCTACCCCGCACAGCCACTCAATGCTCATCTCTCTCAAACTGCAGGTTCGTAGCAATGCATGCAAAACATTGAGGAGAAACAGAGGCCAAGACCTACCCCTGGCCGCTCTGCGAAAAAAAAACGGCGCCGCATTGATGACACAAACTTGCAAGTAAGCGACGACTGTCAATGAGTGTCCAGCGAGGGTGGTTGCCGTGTCTGAGGTTCCAATGAGTGTCCAGTGAGGATGGTTGCCGTGTCAAAGGTTCCAATGACGTGATCATATTTCACCGTGCCGGTGTGCCTCCAGAGTTTAAGCTGAGAGCACAGCAGCCCATGTGAAATTTGCAAGTGAGTGAACCAGACGCGAGGTTTTCTAGTGAAGTCACCGCGTACATTTGAACCTCAGGCTTTGGAAGCATTCCTAACCATTTTAAGCATCGGAGCTACTACAACAATAAGCAAAACTTGCATTTTGATAAGGCTCTTCCCTGGTAAATGGTATGAATATAGACACAAATTTATGTGGACACAAACTATGCACACATTTGATGCTAAAGGTTGTGACTGACCTGGTACCACGCATACGTTATGCACCGGTGTTTAGAGCAAGCTACGGCAATGGCATAGTGTAGATAAATTAGAAACCATAATTCGGCCTGGATATTTTATAGCATGCTTCGTGTTACAATCAAACGCCCGTTGCGTTTTCATTTAATTGTGGGCAAGGTTCGTACATATGACCAGCAGATAATGGGCGGTAGTTACTCGGTAACGTCTCCATGTTAATCACGCAAAACTCAAGCAAAATTGGAAAGTTTCCACAAAAATGCATTTGTAAGAAATCCACTATCCATTGCACTGCCGCCCATTTCTTGTTTTGATGGCATACGATGTTTTCCAAAATGTGTCCAGGTTCTTTGTGTTTTTCATTTTTTAAACAAAACTCTAAGCCACCGCAACAACTCACGTCGTCCAGCCCACGACAGCAAAACCGTCAGGAAGCATCATGCTGACTGACCTTGAGCACGACTCCCGGGTCTCCGCTAGATGTCACCGGCGTCTGCGGACGCCGCGGGCGCTGTCGACCGACCGCTCCGCCGGCGAGGACGGAGCCGACTGCCCCGGCCGCGCCTGGGAGCCCAGCCGCCAGCCGAACTCGACGCAGTCGTCGGGCTGCTGCACCACATCGGACGCCGGGGGAGGGGGAGGGGGGCTCCCCAGTCTGGCTACGTCTGCGGCGCAGTGAAGTGGAGGCACCCTTTTGCAGAACTCGTCGGCGATGTGGCCCGCTGATGGGAAACCTTTCGAAGATGATCGGGAAAGGGCAGGGATATAATCTCAGGCCAGTTGTTCCATGCTTTTAGAACATTGTTCACGAGGACTATGATAGATCTGTTCCTGGTGCATTCCCCACATGAATGGATGATTGCATTGCGTGGCTTGTTGAATGTCGGTTTGCCTTTTCACTTATTTGATCAGTCGATTTCCTCCATCTTTAGAGCCTACGGAGCAAAAATGTTTTGCCTGTGTGCATCATCAGTTGAATAAGACATGACATGCTTAGACAAGTGTAATAATGCACCACTTCATTAGATGCTGCCGCATGTTTACTCTGTGCATTTGATAGAATGTGCTGCATGGATTGCTATTGGAGCCCAGTCCTCACTGAGCGAAAACATGACTGTTTGGAAGCAGCCTGATCTTGACAGCCCAGTAAAGTAATTTCCGTTCGGTGCAACCGACACTTCTTGCCGTAAGACTGTACTGCGTCATGTGATGTCATGACCGGTTGTCCTGTGCAGATCTTCAGTTCTTTCAGATAACAGTGGGCAGCCTTTGACAGGTCACACAAGCGTGCTTTCTTAAGCGTAAACACTGGAGCAGAGTTTTCAGACGAGCCGAACTTGAATAGATTCAAGAATAGGAATATTGCGGGCCCTGGAATCCTGAAGCGAAGATTCAAATCTTTTGAATTAGGACTCAGGTCCTAAAAGCGCACTTCATCCTGAACGACAGGATTCGAATGTACAATTAGTTGTTTTAGACATAACTCCACTTAATGTTCCGTGGCATAAACTAAGTGCGACAAGATATGGCCGCTCAACATCGCACGATGCCCCCCTTCCCCCTCCCCCTCCTCAGTTCCGATGCAAAAAAAGTATATTCAAACCTTAAATCTGCGAAAAAGTCCACCCGCTGCAGGATTCGACTAACAAAATACTGCAAATTCACGGCTCCAGTAAGTAAACGCGTTTATGAACGCAGTGGCCAACGACGGGTATTCACGCTCGTCGTCATACCAGCGAATGCATATGTTTCAGGAACAGCAGTTAGGCTTTCGCCACACCACCACATGCATTAATCTACAGGAGTCGCTTATTTATTATAGCTCTTGCTTCTCTGCCACACAGGAAGCAAACACGCGCTGGCGACACGCTTCGAAACACGTTGTCGTGTTTTTTGTGTGTTTGATTCCCGCGGAAATGGTTGGATGATTGCGTGCTGTTTTTTTCGGGAAAATAGCCCAAATAGTGCAGTAAGGAGCTTTGCATCACGATGTAACGCAATATACACGCGCCGCAGGCGACATATGTGTTAGCGCGACCTTCACACTCCCATCGTTAGCATAGGACACTAAGCCCACATGACGATTCGGGCTTGCCAACAGACGTGTCGCTGTATGCGAGGCCGAGGACGTGTCTACGCGATTCAAAACAGCACAAGACGACGTTCTCGCGTCCCTCCTCTAAAGCACACACGCCGCCTCGTCCCAGCAGACCACGCCCCGCTCCTGTGACGTGGGCCTGCGTCAGGCGGTTCAGTTCTGCCGTAGCTGGACCAGACCCCAGACCGGCAGCTGGCCGCCTGCACACTGGCCGTGCGCTGCAATCGAGCGGGCCCGCCGGGAAGCTCGGCGCGCGCTCGACGGCGTCTGCGTTGCACTGCCGGGGGAGCTTCACACCGAGCGCCGGTCGTCGCTCGCGCAGCAGCGAAACGTCGACCGCCGGAGGTTATAGTGCATGCGCTGCCGCAGGGTCAGCGTGCCATGTGGGGTTGTAGTACGCTTATGCCGGATGCGTGACTTGGCTGAATGAAGCCCAGCCGCCGCCGGGCGCGGGGCACGGTTGACCTCAGGCCAGCTGGCGGGCCCACCGCACACAGCAGCGCGATGGACGGGACGGTGCAGATAAGAGACGAAGTGTGGTGCGCCGTAAATGCAACGGTGGCGGTGGACAACACATCGAGCCTTTTGTGGGTAGGGGTTTTCCTACCCGGTCCGTTAGCCACCCGTGGCGCCTCACCATAACCTGCCCATTACCCGTTGGATATGAGACTTGCAGGCCTGGCACCCGTACATTAGACTTTTAATTTAGCCGATTATTTATGAAACAGAGTGCCTATTTCATGCTTGAAGTCTTCATTTAAAAGCTTTCATCGGCATTTATTCCTACGATTTATTTCTAGTTGCAGCGAATGTGCACCTTAGCAGTCTTCTCCGATGCGTATATTCATGGTATTAGTAGTCCCAATGATAAAGTGAGCCACAGACCGCTTGAGATCACTGTGAACATGAGTCAGGCGTATGTTATCACTTACATCCATTGGCTACCCATGTATCCCATCACGGGCTTTAGCTGTGCTCATGCAGTGTGTTTTGGATGCTTAGTATTGTGGGAGGATATTTCAATGGATGAAAAGTACATGGTTTGATAAGATGAACGTCTTTTTCCATTTAGTTTTTGTAGGGGGTGTTTTGTTATATTTAACTGGGATTATGTTCTGTTTTATGCATACGCATGGATCATAAATGCATTAATCTACAGGCGCTTGGTCCCCGAATTTCTTTATTTCTCCAACTGTACCTGTACTTATACCCAAATTTTCTTTTTTTCTTTTTTCTTTAAAAGTTGTACCCAACTCGGTCTGTTATTCTTGCTCCCCGGGTGTTTATGGGTTAACCGCACCGTAAAGGCCTCTCAAAAAATGTCAAAGGTTGTCTTCGCCCCCCCCCTTCCAGCAGTCTGCCTTCCCACTCTCTCTCCAGTGCACATCACATTTTACTGAGCTTGAAGGGCTTATTCGGCGTCTCGGAATTCCGGGTCTCCATACAATGAAGCCTCAAAACCACCCCGCAGGGCTTCTAAGTTCATGGATCTTGATCAATCGAAGTATATAACCCCTCGATTTGAGCGCCGTTGCGGTGATGCGCTCTGTCAGCAATATCCGCTCCACCTTTGGCATGCAACATAAATGCCATGCGGATGACATATCAGTATTGAAATAGATTGATATGTTGTAGGTTGACGTAAGCTGATTGCCTAGCATTGTCGGTTTTCTTCAACACGCGCTAGGGTGGGGGGGGGGTCAAGTTGCCCCCCCGAAGGTTTTTTCCAGAATGGCCTCAGATCGGCGCGGCGTAGCCGTTCGACTTTTTGCTGTAGACAATTGCATACCGGATTGCTTGGCATCAAAACAGGCTGGTTTTATCGAAGGCAATTTCTAGGGAATCCTTCAATCTGATCCGACAACGGAGTGTTAGACGAAGCCATACATCTCTCAGATGCTTTTTTAGGCAACAAAACAGTTGAATGAGCAAATTAAATTGACCGAAGGTGAAGTGTGAAGGTCACACCAAGGTCAAAACCAACCTGTTTTGTTACTATAGGGCTTGCTCTATGGGATAGCTTCTGGTGCTCATTTCGAGTTTATTGATAGCAGGAACCGCATTATACGTCTTCCATGGACTTCTTGGAGGTCAGAATAGGTCATTTTACTAAAATGACACAGCCCAACATTTTGTTTTAGGAACATACTGCCTAGCGTAATCTTTGTCGCTTAGTCAAATGCAAAAATCAACGCAATCTTGTATGATTTTGGTCACCTTGACCTTCAAAAGGTCAAAAAAGGTCACGGACTTTGGATGAAAATGTGACCTTTTGCCTAGAAACGGTAAGCTAGGTTCTGGGGGCACTTTGGAGACCATCCTGGAACTTGACCTTGTTTTACCTTTTTGACTCAAAGGTCATGATCTAGAAGCCTGAAACTCTGACCTGAGTGAGCTCACGTACAGGTCAACACACACACTGTAAATTTGGTGTCTGTAGCTTACTTAATTCCCGATATCTCAGGGGGTCAAATTGAACCCCCTGAGATCTCGATGATGATCTCGATGTTCGGCGAGATGAGATCCCCCGTCACTTATCAGATGACAGCGAACTTTGAAAAAGATGCGCCTGCCGAATCCGTGCAAACATCCTTCTCTGTGCATGCCAATGAAGGCATGCACAGAGATTTCTTTGATATTATTTATTTTGAATCAAATACTAATTTTCTCGCCTGGAATGATATCTAACATGCTGATGCTGATACGGTATTACATATCACATCACACTCATTCATCAATTCGCTTAGTTCTATATCGAGCGGGAGGGCGGGAGAATTCCGGCACTCCTCAGACTTGTCGCTGGTTTCTCCGAAGCGGTATGGACCTTTTCGGTAACCTTTTATTGTTTTTCGCACACGGTTATTTTACGCATCGCGTGAACATTTTGCATGCTTGGCGTGCGTCGCGATTTCAATATCCGGTAGTAAAAAGGGAACTCCATTGAAAGTTTACGAGCATGCCCACGTGGTGATATTCCCGGGCTGTGCGCAGTGCCTTGCGTTTACGGGAGCAACAGATACCTCCGGTTAATCAGACAATTGCAACATGTGTATGGTTATTACCATATAGCAAAGTGGCATAGCAGAGTTGGCTGTAGGACTCGAAATATATAGCATGAAAGACGTGCTCAGGTTTTGCGACAGGGGATGCAAGGAAACGCAGTGTTGAACATGTGCCAGCAGAACCACGTTATGAATGGGTAGTGCAGGACAATATACGCCCATGTGACGTTGGAGGAAAGAAGATGATTGGTTGATCGCGCAGTGTCGCCTCCAGAAATGAGGACAAAGGGTCGGGGACCAAAAGTGGAAGGTAATGTTGCATTTCTCGTTTCGTCGCAGAAAGGCACATGTAATAAAGAGCGTGCCAGAGGCGAGTCGCGGACGGCTGAGGTTTGCTTGATTCTCAGGATGCCGGGCTCTTTTGAGTCCGCTCCTGTAATGTGCCATTGATCAGTGGTTACCGTCGTGTATACTTCCGCGTAACCATCATCACCATTTAAGGAACGGATGGGCCTCTGGCATGACCGAATAGGCTTGCTTCATCAAATTGCAGTGTTTTATCTCATAGCTCTTCGTAGAGCGGGTGCTGCTTCAGTTTACATTAAGAATATATTTTACAAGCATGGGGTTTCGGCCTCATCATCCACCAAAATAGCTGAAAGTTGTTTCCGTTTACTTGCATTGAGTGCATTGCCATGCCTTGAAAAAAAGGTTATTTATGACCACTGGCGTAGGCTGTTGAGTACCAAGGTCTGAGCCTGGGTGAGCACTGTTAAAAGCATCGCTGACAAAGTAAGCTCTGAGTTGGCGTTCTAAAGCTCCTCACGCCCGCGTTTGAGCAATATGGCTGGGATGTTTGCAATATTTTATAAACAGCTTAACCTGTGCCCGACGTAAGGGGATAATTTACTAGCTCACCTGCATGGGGTCCCGTGACAAGTGCATTGCCATCGGCATGAGAAACAACATGAAAAACATGGTTGCCGACATGCTAGTACGCAGCCCACCATTGAGATTTGAGTGCTTGAGATGTCGAACGTGCGCATGTCTTCAAGATTTTCCAGTCGGGGCTGAGAAGCTCCCCGTACATTGTGTGGAAAATGGCGTTGACATTGTGGATGCATTTCGTCCACGTTGTCTGTTTCTACCGCTGTCAGTGAACTACTTGCCTTGCTTGCAGTGTACACTGAGCGTGTCGAATGAATACAATCGATCGTTACCTTTGATACTGATACTTTTATGAACTCTGAAATACGGTTCCGTGGCCTTTATCGTGACTACTTTATCGTTACATGTCTTCAGTAATGATGTGGGAAAATGCCGTGTAGACAGAAATGCTCGCACAACTGTGCGGACGTCTTACCTCTGTATGCACATATGTTTACGACACATGTGCTGCAGCGAAATGCGATTGACGTAATACACCTAGCTTTGTCTCACGGTATGATTTTTGCAACATTTTTTGCGTAAGCCGTCTCCCATCTCACTTGATCTCACTTTTATGATCAAATTCTACTCTGTCTTTAAATGAACGCATAGGCACTGTAATATTCTCACAACATGGCATGAGCGCATGTTCGACAGTAAGATAGCGGTATAATCAGAAGTCTGGCCTTGACTGCCGCGCGGTGCGGACGTGCCCTCGAGCTAATGACCGTCCTCATGCGTGAGGCGGAACGTGGCCGGGGGGCGCAAGGCGGGACATCCTTACACGGTGGTCAACGGTGGCTCTTAATACGCGCCCGGGTGGCCGGTTGGACACCCTTTGCTTGGATGGGGGTCAATTTGACACCCCTGAGATTTCGGGAACTAAGAAAGCTAAAGACACCCAATTCACAGAGTGTATTGGCCTGTACGTGAACTCCCTCAGGTCAAAGTTTGAGGCTCCTAGGCTATGACCTTCGGGTCAAATAAGGTCAAACAAGGTCAAATTCCAGATTGGTCTCCAAGAGGCCCCTAGAACCTAGACAAGTGTTCTAAAAAAGTGTCACACGCCCAGTTAAGGTAAGTGACCTTTTTGACCTTTGAACAGGCACATGGGTGGCTGGTTGCATACCCTTCGCTCGGGTAGAGGGCTCAATATGACCCCCCTCCCTGAGATATCGGGAACTAAGAGAGCTAGAGAGACCAAATTCACCGGGTGTGTTGACCTGTATATGAACCCACTCCGGTCAGAGTTTGAAGCTCCTAGGTAATAACCTTCGGGTCAGATAAGGTCAAACAAAGTCAAATCCAGATCGGCCTCCTAAGGGCCCCTAGAGCCTAGGCAACTGTTTTGAGCAAAATGCCACACGCTCATATAAGGTCGGTGACCTTGTTTGACCTTTCAAAGGTCAAAATGACCAAAATGATATAAGACTGTTTTGAGTTTTGCATCTGGATAAGCGACAAAGATTACGCTAGGGAGTATGTTCCTGAAAAAAATGTTGACCTGGTTCATTTTAGGTCAGTGACCTATTCTGACTTAAAAGAAGTCCAATCAGTATATTCGAAATTAGCACCAGAAGCCAGCCCATACAGCAAGAACAAAACAGGCTGGCTTTTACCTTGGTCTGACCTTCATACCTGATCCTAGGTCAATGCTATTTGTTCATTCAGTTGTTGTGTTGCCTAAAAAAGTATCTCAGTGATGTATGGCTTCGTCTAACACCCCGTTGTTTGATCGGACTGAACGATTCCCTAGAACGTGCCTTAGCCGAAACCATGGCCCGACTTTGACCTGCCATAGGTCAGCAGCTTTACTAGGTATTTATAAATATTTAATGTCAGACAATCCGCTATTCATTTTTCTACAGCTATGCAAAATTTGGCGCGGCCACACCGCGCCGTTCGGAAACCATTCCGGGAAAATCTTCGGGGGTCAATTTGATCCCCTCCCCCACCCGAGCGCGTGTTACCGGACGTCGTAAGTGTCTAGGCTCGCCTGGATCTTTTCAGCAGTTACCAACAGTTGTGTGGGTTATGGCCTCTCGCGAGGACTCAGATTCAGCGGCCCGGGCCCGGGACTAATAGACGAGCTGGCGAAACGGAAAAAACTGGCAGATGTCGATCACGGACATGATCTCTTCTTTGGAGAAGAGGTGAAAAAAGCCTCCAAAAGACAAGTCTCCTCTAAAGGCTGAACTCATGAATTTCACCAAAGCAATCATTGAAAAAACCCTCGAGGCAACGTTGTAAAAGCACATTGCAAATCTGTCCAAAACAATGGAAAGAAAGATCACGTCCCAGGAGAGAGCGATTGAAAAAGTGGAAGGGGAGCTTTTCAGAAGTCAGGGACCACTGATCCCTTGCAACGTGAGCTCAAAACTTGTCTGAGGAAGGTAGAGGAGCTGACAGAACAGACAGATGACATCGAGAGAAACAGCAGATTCCATAACCTTATTCTCTGCAGTAACAAGTTCGGACAAAAAAGGAAAGAGGAGTTATCAAGACTAAAACTCGCGAGATATTGACAGGCGGCTTCTCTGACATCACCATACGAGAAGGCATGTCTGCGACGCATCGTCTACTAAAGTAAGCACGGCCACCTGCGCCTATCGTGACGAAAACCTGCATAACAAGATACATGAGGATTGTCTGAAGCTAAAAAAAAAAAACGCGTCGATGTCGCGGCGCTTGTGTATTCATAAGCGGGTCGCTGACCCGAGTGAAGCGCGAGCTCTTCATCAAGTTACTTGTGATGAAAAAGGAAAAGATGCTGAGCGCAATTTTCGCGAAAAATGGTTTCCCGAGCTACCAGATGCCCCAGCGGCAGACTCGTATCCGCGTTACGAGGCAGCAAGATTCGGAGATCTGCGTCGGCAGCTAGCGGCTACGGGTGGCGCGCCGGCTGCGGCCAGCTAGAGTGGTTTGGGCCTGTGTTCTAGCGGAAGCTGAAGCTGAAGCAGAAAATGCTGAAGCTAAAGCAGAGGCTGGAAAAAGAGAGGTGCTCTTCTCTTAAGTAAACTGCTTAGAAAATGGTCTTAAACCTTCCAGATGCTTCTTGGCGGCTGCGGGAGAGACTGGTCGATGATGAGGTAATTCGCATGCTACAGGACGGAAATTACTTGTTTGTAACGGGGTGGAAACATTCTCGAAGCTTGTCGATTATGTTTCACAGCACTGCATAGTTCGACCAAAGCCTCTGGGAGAGATTTTGACTCTGTTGAAGATGTTGCAGAACTGTTAAACAACGATCGTACCCTAAGCGAGGAAACAATTACACGCAATGAGTGCAAATGCGTGGCTGATTCTTAAGAGAGAGCACCAAAAACTGCTAAAAAAGCAAGCGTCTGATCTGCTTGCTATAGGCCATTTAGAATGAGCGGTAAGGTTCTTGATACGCGTTAAGGAAGAATAATCAAGACGCTGATTGATTCGGATCGAAGTGGATTAATTAAAGGAAGGTATATTTGTGGTAACATGAGAAACATACAAGCCGTTTTTTATTATGCCACCATTGACGCCAGCACGGGCATATTGGTCGCGTTAGATTCTAAATCGGAATTAAATCACTAGAGCATGACTTCATACTTAACATCCTGCGTCGGTTTTATTTCGGAGAGCATTTTATAAGATGGGATTTTCTCCTCAACGTGGTATAATGAAATGGTGGCCTGTCTAAGATCTTTTTTACACCGGCTTTAGAGATGCTGCCCTTTAAGATAGATCTTACAATTAATCAAGAGAAATCACCATGTCTTGGGTAGAACTAAAAGTGTCAAAATATGCAGAGTACACAACTGCGTCTGTGAAAGATGAAGGGTTTATTCAAGAAATTCAAAATATTCTCAAAGACTGCTGAGGCATCAGGGCTTCAAATGAATTTAAATGAAACTAAGCTTATGTGGCTAGGCCGGTATTGATCAAATCTTCCAGCCGTATGTGGTGACTAACCTTTCGATAAAGTTGAGATTCTAGGTCTGGTTTTCTGCAAAGACAGATTGTGGTGATGAAAATCTAAATCCTACAATACGCTACATTACAGGAGTGTTGAGCATGTGGGCACAAAGACAAGGAAGTATAATGGGAAGAGTATCAGTTGCCAAAAGTCTAATTATCTCTAAGCTGATTTATGTCATCCCCTGCACGGCTAGCCACAATCGTTCGTTGGTACAGATTCGATATTTAACCATGGCGTGTACCTTGCGTGGCAGATCACCCAAGGTAGCCTGTGAAATATTTTTTTCTGAGAACGAAACAGAGAGGTTTAGAAGCTCCTCCACATTGTGTGCACAACGCCTTGAAGCTTAGATGAATTGTCCGCCTACTACGGTGTACATCCCAGTGGCAATTCGTTCTCCAAAGGCGTCTAGCACCGTTTTCCATATACATATATATATATATATATATATATATATATATATATATATATATATATATATATATATATATATATATATATATATATATACATATACATATATATATATACAAATATATATATATATATATACATATATACATATACATATATATATATACAAATATATATATATATATACATATACATATATATGCATATATATATATATATATATATATATTATTCTGATAAGATGATATATCTGATAAGATAAAGATTCTGATCATGGTTCTTCAAGCCTGAACCGAACACAGGACAACTAGAAATGGATTTCGAGATTGCCAAGATTATTTACGAGATTATCGGGTTTAACAATTGCATCCTGATAAAAATTGTCCAGCCTTCCATCGCCACATAGATCTGTGTCGCGTGAGATTCCCTGGTGACATCATTCCCAGACAGGGACAATTATTGAAGTACGACCAACTGCGCGCGAAGTGTTCTGATTGCCGAATTAACCTCCTTGGTTATCAGGGTTTAGTGAGTGCGATTCCCGCAAGGTGGACGCTGCTGTTAATCCCGTGTTTGCTCCAAGAACACGGGAGCTTGGACTGAATATCTACAGAAGCGAGGCAGGCACAACAATCCTATAAATTTGGTGTACGATAAAAGCCACTTGCTGCATTTTGTTCAAAGGAATTGTATTCTCTGGGATCAACGACACAAAAACCAAAAGCGCTCTTCAAATGAGAATCGCAGAGATTCGCCCTGGAGATATGGACAAAGTATCTCAAAATCGCTTACCGCTTTGGGGCCTCCACCCAGCTACAGTCGCTTCAATTTCAGGTATTTGATAGGTGCATACCCACCAAACGATAATTGCACGTGAGACACGTCATATAATCACCAGCATGCAAGTATTGTGCGGAAAATGATATGCTAGTGCAATTGTTCAGCGGCGAGCCCGTGCGTGCCTTTTGGCGCATATCAGCTAGTGTAAGCCAAATGTTAAACCCACTCGAATCAGGCTCGACTCGAGCGCTGTGCTCTTTGCTGATCCAACTTCCCATGTGCTGTGAATCTAGTGATATTGCAAGCTAAAGATCTATCCACATGAAAGGAAGAAAAGAAGATAAGCGTTCCTTGGAAGCATTTGGGATGCATGTAGAACAATTCTTTCAAGCCAAACGGATACAAGGTGACAGAAGTGAGCGGAATCAGTAGCGACTCATGGAAAAATGGCGATTGTTTTGTGATGACGACATGATCATGACTCATGGAAAAACGGCGATTGTTTTGTGATGGTGACATGATCATGTTCTGAGCAGTGCAGCCAAACGGTGGTCAAGATTGTCGTGCAGGCATGACGATGCGTCATTGCGTTCTGTTGCTTTGCCGGCATGTCTGATGCTGCTCTGGGAGATGTGCTGTGTCCTACAGGGTGGCTTGACAACGGTGTCAATATCGGTGTGCGCAGCGGACTGCTGATGTGGGCTCTTGATCCTGGGGGAAATAACATCATAGCCCAGTGCATGTTTAAGTGCGTACGTGTGTGTTTGCAAGACGTGTTGTGTTGAGTGTTAATAAAGCGTAAAAAATGAAAAAGACAAATTTACAGCAAAGGGATAAGATGGCATGTGTTAAGCGTTAGAAATCGCTAAGTACTCTCCATATTTCCCTCCGTGTTGTGACAAAATTCCGGATGCATGGCATGCGCAGGGATCGTTCCAGGTCCAGGTGTTTTACTGGGGGGGTCTCCAAGAAAAATCGGCGACCATGCCGATGCGTTGATTTTCGACATTATATGCATTGCCTTACGCTTGCGTGAGCAACTTTGAATGAATATGACATTTGCAACATGGCTATGGTTAATGCAGTATAGAAAACATCATGGCAGTTCCAGGGCTCGAAAAATGGTTCAGACAGAGGGTGAAATGCGTTATGAGTATTATGCGGGAAATAAGCTGCGAGTGTTATTGTGGGAAATACAATGCAGAGATATTTTGGACATGTTCAGTTATCTAGATGCAACGGGTTGCACTTCAGTTAGCATTTATGCACATAAAAAGATATTGCTGGTAAAAAAGGCGTGCTGGGGTTTAGCGAGAGTGGGCTTTGTGGAAGATAGTCTCGAGCCCGTGTGAACATTGCGACGCTATAAATGGATAACATGAGAAAATCTTTGCACATTTGCGTCTGGCGGGAAGCAAAAGACACGTCTCTGCCCAGAAGACTATTCAGGGATGGAGATAGGGGTTTATAATATACGGAACATAAAGCACAAAAACCAATGTTGTGTTCCACCCTTCATTTTGTACGGTCAACATCGTCCTAAGATATCATACCAGAAGCGAGTCCAGGAACGACAAAAGAAGGTGGTGGTGCACTATACGCAAACCGTGGCCACCAACAGCGCGGGTCGTCAGAGAACGGCCAAGGCAACGGGCTACGCTCCAAGAACATTTCCCTCTTCTACTCTTTTGAAAAAAAAAATGGGCACGCCCATGGTACCTGTCCATGCATGCTGTATGGGCGCCATACTTCATGTACCACGCATAGTACCGTTGTGGCCGGCGACATTCACCCTCGTAGATGTCATGACGCTGCCTACGCCAAAACGTCGGTTTGAGCATGCTTTTCTGACAACAAAGCAAATCATCATAGCAGTTGATGCGCTTACACTTAGCTAAAACCTGTTCGACTGTTTTGGTTGCCACTTTATAGTGTATCTCCTTGATGCGCCAATAATGTGGTGGTGGGGAAGACCTCTCACTCCTTTAAAAATACTCTCGGCTATTATTTCACTCCTTTTACACTATGTCGGGGAATCTGAAACACCGTTTGGGTTTCAAAATACGTCCAGTAATTCCCGAGATCCCGGGGGTGGAATCAGCCCCCTCCCTCCCCCTCCCCCCCCCCCTGCTCCTCGACATAGACCTATCGGGAGCTCTCTGGGGATAAGGATAATAAAATGTGGTAAGAAAACATCTTTGCCAAAGAAGCGTCAGCATAGTCGACATCATGGTGGATAATCATCGGTTGTTTTTTAGGGTTTAAATAGGCAAAACTTTTGCAGATCCGCTGAACATATTCAAGATAACATCTATATTTTCTCCGGCATTTTCTCAGGACGACTGGAACCTTTGAAACAAAATCGAGACCCATTATACAAAACCATTAGGGTTTTGTCCCACACATCATTGATGTGGGTCGGCACCTGTGCCTTAAGTTATTATACAATGGAAGCGATTTCCTCGTGCCCCTCTCCCCCTCTCTACCTCGCTCTCTCTCTCTCTCTCTCTCTCTCTCTCTCTCTCTCTCTCTCTCTCTCTCTCTCTCTCTCTCTCTCTCTCTCTCTCTCTCTCTCTCTCTCTCTCTCTCTCTCTCTCTCTCTCTCTCTCTTTTTCTCTCTCACTCTCTCTCTCTTTCTCTCCCTCCCTCCCTTTCTCTCCCTCTCTCCCCCACCCTCTCTCTCCCCCTGCTTTGACCTTTGCACTGCGCATGCTCGCTGATGCTTGCAGAGCCCTCAGACTCAGAGTGCGCCATTTGTCGTGAAGCCATGCCCGGCAGCGTTTCGCCGTGCCGAACCGGCAGATATCGATTACGCCGAGTGGTGAACTTCCTGGCTTTGAGCGCTATTCATTGCCTCCACTAGGGACGTTGCTTGGCAACAAAAGACTTGCCGAGCCCCCGTGTTTGAGCAGTGGTGTATCCATGTAACAGGCACACCCCTGACAAAAAGCCGGCTCATTCGTCGCTAAGCAAGCCCCTCTAGGCGGCGTATAATGGCATATGCGAGCGTGGCCGACCGAGCTGGAAGGTCCGTTCCGTTCCCAAGTCCGTTCAGATCGCTACTCTGGGTGACGCTAATGAAGCGAATTATTGGCCAGCCAACATAAATCGTTCACTCAAAATGAAAACACGGCGATGAAAGACAGCTGCCGTAAGATAAGTCGAATGAACCCACGTATGGTGGCATTTATGGGCCACAAACTTTGAAAGTCCGACTGATATGACTTCAGCAAACACTTAAAAGATCCTTCACTTTTTAAAACTTGCATAGCACTGCTCTCCTAGAAGGCTTTCGGTTTTTCCATCACTTAAGTTTTACGGGAGACTTAGCTACATGACAAATTGGGTCCGTCAGATCCTTTAATGCTGCTTATGCATTCGTAGCGAAATTTTCGCGGCAAGTTTCACGCGACATTCAGGTTTCAATATTTCCCGTCTTTCCTTTCCCGTTTATGCACTGAAACACTGAGCAAGTTTCACGTGACATTCAGGTTTCAATATTTCCCGTCTTTCCTTTCCCGTTTACGCACTGAAACATTGAAACCTTTTCCCGTTTCAATTTTTCTGTGCAAGTCTGAGTCGAGGCCAACTTTACGCTCGCAATGCGCAAGGTAGGTTACTGAATCCATTCTGGCATTCCTAAAGCAAAGAGTGAACAACGACCAGAGCAGCCATTAGGCCTGACTAGTGTATCAATCTTAATTCATCAGCGCCACAACCAGACGCCGAATGCAGCCCCTCACACCGCGTCAAGAGCAGCGACACGCAAGCCACCAGTCTTGGGCCTCGCGCCCCAGAATTGTGCGGCCGCACTGCGAGAGCAAAACAGACATGCAAGTGGGTAACCTGAAATTCAGATCAAGTGCTCGGATGCATTGTAGGAGCATTACAATGTGAAGTTAGGTTTTAGACATGTGCGCGTTTCGTCATCGGCGTTCCCATAGACGGCTCATGGGCCTCGCTGTGAGGCGGTCCCAACTATAAGTTTAATCTTTTAGAAATCCCCGAACAGTGAATGCCAGTAGGCACAAGGGGTGGACTTGTGCTGTTTTTTTCAGATTAACTCTTGACATCTTCAATACATGGATACCTGAGATCAGACCTCACGCTAAGTAATGCTTGTTGCGTAAGCCCTGAACCCTACCATCCGACCGTGAAATTCTAGGTCCATGGATGAACTTCGTGATGAAAGTTTAATGTGCTGCAATTCTCGGCACGTTCCATTTTGCCGTCTGACGTCACCTGACCTTTAACGCGGCCGTTGCCACCGGTCGCAGGCCATGCCTATCAGGGGCAAGAAGTGAGCGCTTAAAGTGACTCGAACTTACCATGTCACTCGCAGGTAGAATCAGAGGGCAGGTGTTCTAGCCAACTGGGCTATCGGGACGGACTTGACAGGAAGGGACGGTGTTTGAACTCGTTTGTGCGGAACTGATTCCACTCTGACTCGAATCCCATGTGGCTGATCTTGACTCTAACTCGTAGCTCACGGAGCCGATTCAGGTTCTGACTACAGTCAGATTAGCGTAATTTTATACCAATTCCGCTTCAGACTCCAGGTTTACGTGTTTTAATGCCGAAGTCATTTCAATGCAGCTGACTTCGATGAATGCAGCTCAGACCATTGCGTTATACGGAGTACACCACCCTATATGTCACATATGCTTCCGAAATCAAACTTAATATGGGTGTTAATCGCATCATTGCTACTCATGCGGCAACTCCTTTCGTCCGTCCCGCTAGTTCAATTACATTTCGATTCATCCGCCCGTGGCGGGGTGAGTTCGAATCGCTTCAAACGCTTGCTATTTGTTCCCGACCGGGCAGCCTGCGGCTGGCGACTGCGGTCACGCAAAAGGTCAGGTGACGTCAGAGGGCAGGACGGGCAGTGCCGAGCGTTTTGGTGCATTAGCCGTCCGTCTCAACAGTTTGCGGTTGACCTAGGATTACTTGAGCGGATGGTAGGGGTCACGGTTCACGCAACAAGCACTGCTTACGGTGAGCTCTAACCCCAGAAATCCATTCATTCAGAACTTCAGGACTAAGTATTTTGTTCATACAAGTCATGGGAAAAAGAAGATCAAATGACGCCAACAATTTTCTTTGAGGCATCGCTGGTTAACTAATGCAAACTGAACTCCGACCGATTCGCAATAATTTATCTGCAGAATACATGTGCTAATTACACGACAATATGGCGAATTTCGAAGCCGATTCGGAATCCACCAGAAGTTAAGCACACATCGCATCTCGAGTGAACCGACATGGCGACGACGATCATATCTTTTCAGCTGCGAGTGCTCTATTTGATCGCACTGTCCATCATCAAACATAACATCGACTACTGTGTTTTATCAGGAGCGTCTCCAAGGCTTCGCACCGTGCTTAACCCGACCCGAGTTGTTAGACTGTCACACAAACGACACAGGTATAAACATGCTCACAGGCAGGGGTGGCGACACCGTTGAGTACACCCCTACCCCCCTCTCCCCCCCCCCCCCCCCCCCCCCCCCACACAACTTTTAGAACCTGGGGCACTGTTCCCCACAACTTCAAAGAGGCCCAAAATTGCCGAAAGCACTGACACGCGTCTTGGTGAATCGCAGAAAAGCACAACATCTCACAGACAAGGACAAAATTACTTGACACGACTCTCAAAGCGCCTTGGAAATCGCGAACTGAGCACACCACTTGAAAACCCTTTGAACAGGAAACTCCTCGCAATGCAGTGTCCCGACGGCCCCTCAGCGTGTTTCTCGCGCTTCTGGGCGATCCCCCCGCGGGTTTTATGTCTCTTTGCTGGGTCCACGGTCTGCCGAAGGTCAGGCTGGCCACCCAGTGTTGGGCTGGGCCGCCTCAATGTGGAACATGTTCCCCAATATAAGTTGTTTGAGATGATGCGAGGCTCAATTTTCGTCAAAAAGAAAAAGGTTGCATATGTGTGCACCTCGAAGATGCGAGACAAAGAGTTTGTATTCAAAAGACCCCTGCACTTTTGTGGTGTAATGAGGCACCAATGTCGGCTTCTGACCAATATCAATATCAGCGCGATCCCGCAACCGAAGTGCCTGCCGGGACCTGCATTTGGCATATTTTCTATACAGCTGCTGCCCTGTTTTCAACAATTTCACGCGTCGCCCCACCCTGCGTAGGTTACGAGTCGGTACTATGCATGCCGCACAGGGAAAATGCTAAAAAGGTGCATACGCCTTTGAGGTCCATCACAGACAGGTGAAATGAATTAGACTTCCCAAAAGGTGACGAGGCAGCTTAGCGTTTGCTAAAAGATGGAGTGGACATCAAACCTTTTTGTAAGTGTGCATAGGTCCAGTCCTGCACCGGACCTGCGAACCTGAACCTGGACATGAGCCGCTAACTTCACTAAGCCACCGATCGAAATCCAGTGAGGCAAGTGAACCAAGAAAAGATCTGGGCCATGGTCGAGGCAAAAGTCTCACTCAAACAAAGTAGATTTTCCCTTCATCCGCCTCCCACACTTCCTAGAAAGACTGTACCGACCGACCATCAGGCAACATCACCTCAACGCAGGCGTACGACGGGAGGACCGCAATTCTTAATAGAATTGAAATGTGACAAACAGGTTACTTTAACACTAAAAATAGCTATCAAGTTCCAAATCTAGATGAAAACAGTACCAGTACCAGTGCGAAAACAGTTATTTTCTTGAACGCATGCTGAAAAACATAACCAGGAAGCTCTATTTGACGCAACTTATTGCGCCACCGAGAAGAATCGGCGTAAACATGCATAATCTTCGTGTTTTGATGTTTGTATAAAACCTCAAAATCGTACAGAAGTGTTGCACCCTTTCTCATTTCTTGAGTCTAAAAGGTTTTTTGAACTACGTCATTATCAAGCTAATTTGCTTAAAAGATTGCAGCACACAAAACCAGGCAATATGATAGTTACCACAAACACTTTGAGAGTATTACAAATGATGTGATGGCAACAAACTGATGCGAAATAAAAAAAAACAAGATGTGCACACGCGGGTAAATATATTAAACGAGACTTTACTAAAGGAATCACATATATTTATGCCCACCCAAAGCAGGCATCTTAGACGAGAAGACAAACCGTGAGTAGCGCTGCTGCCTCCTGGGCATCTTTTCAAAACTGAGAATAATTTTCAGTCTGATAAAACTCCACCTACGACGGCAAATTTTAACACATTCAATGCTCTCAAGTCATTTAGATTGAAAATTATCTATGCAGAGAACAAAATTTGCTCCAAATTTTGCCCGTTACCACGCATGTCTTGTGAGATTATTTTAGAAGGACTAGCAGGTGCGTTACCGGATGTGTTACCGGGCATGCCAAAAAGAGTACTGCGTTTAAGGGAACATTTCTTGAAAATGGAACATGTGACCTTATTTACTTGATATTGATAACAAAGCTAGGTGACCTTGAATGATGCTTTTTTTGTTATTGCTTTTTGGTATCATGTAATTTTGTATTTGGCATAGGATGAACAAGCGAGAATGAAAGAGCAAACCCTTTTGATTTAATCTCGAATTCATTGTTAAACTTCACCCCGGTCGGTGCGCTTCCCCGATCTATCTCTCTCTCTTTCCCCCGCCGCTCTCCAGATTTGCATGTGTGGGGTACCTCAAGAGGGTCGTGTGCGCAAAAATGCCCACAGATACTATGTGAACTCAAGTGAACAAGGATCATTGCCTTACGTAGGTTGATATTTGACACATATGTTCGCGGGCCCAAAAGGCCAAAAGGTTTTCCACCTTCTTTGTTTAACGGAAAGAAGGGCAATAAGAGCACGTGCCTTCCTTAGCACCAGGTTTGAATGATGGTTACACGATTGTGTGTGGATGAATTTGCATGCGCCACACCATCGATGATTTGCGTGTGATAGATAGATATGATTGATGAATAATTCATTCAATGAAAGAGGTATGAAGAGAACAAATTTTGCTCAGTTTTGGTGGGCACCCTGTACAAAAAATTGTAATTGCTAAACCAGCTCTTTTAGATGACGCTCTCTTTAAAAAAAACAAAAAAAACACACACACACACATAATTGACATTCTGGCAATGCTGCACGGTTTCGGAACTACAGCTTCTAGCATTTTGGTGTTTTGTTTTTAAAGGGCTGCTTCCGGTTGGGATTTTTCACTACGATGAAAGAAAACAGCAAACAGCAAACCTATATGCCATAACGATGCAAAAACCTTTTAGGCTACGTGTGTGTCCTGGATGAAATCATCACTGCACAAAAAATATTAAACGTAGCGTTATGAAGGTTTGCAATGCATGCAGGACCTTTGCTACGCGATTTTGGCCTGTTGTCATTTGTATGCGAAAGAACAGTTTGAACCCCACAATCAGGTTATCGGTTTAGAAAGGTATGGAAACAATGTCACAATCAGTGACTTCGCCTCAGTCACGCCATCAACAGCCGGCTACCGGCGCAGTACCTGCCACGCGTCTCTTCGCACAGGCAGCGGAAAATGAATGCATTGTGAGAAACACTGAGCTTCACAGCACGACGACTTGTACCCACGTGGAAGTCGACTCAGTGCGCCTGTGACTCAGTTCAAACTCACTCTAACTCATCAAAACTCTTCAAGTCAAGCGACGGCTACTTCCCTACCAGCGCCTGCATCTAACACACGGACAATGACAGTCTGAGCACTCACTGGAGTTACTCAGTGAAACTTCACTGCTACTCTGACAATCTTGGCTGTAGTCAAGCTGATGCTAAGCTAATCCTCCGTCCGAAGTACCCTCCTTTTGGTACGAAGAAACATGCCGTCTGCACATTAGCCTTGCCCTGCAAGAACTGCCAAGCTAATAAGCAGAGCGTATATAGTCGGAATGCAGGCGCCACGGCCTAGCACGGGCAGCAGCCCTTTTCGAGGTCCCCCAACTCCGTTGAAACAATGGTTTCCATGGGATGTGACAACGTAATGCGAGTCGCACTTCACGACACTGTCCTCATGAAAGCAAATGCTAAAATAATTGAACCTGTTCTTGTACTGCGCAGCTCATGCTTCTGAAAAGGGATGCACTTTTCATATCTGAAACGACGCTTTTCACTTTCGGCAAAAAGTACTGTAGAAACGAACACAATGTGCATTGCGGTGCATTTCAATGATATTGCTGAACTGTGTCATAAACGACAAGAGTCTAGCGTTTTAAAAAGTCCAGAAATATCAGGGTTTCCTCCTCGGGCAGTCGTTTTAAAGTCATCCAAACATGTTCCTTGGTGCTGCGTCGTTAAGTGATGTTTGGTAACTACGACGCTGATTCCTGACAATTCGATCAAAAACTCATCCTTTCAACGTCAACGTCAACCAAAAAGCAATCACACACCACCTCAACCGCGGACAACTTTTACACTCCCGCATCATGCAGGATTCCTTATGAGCATCTGACACGGCGTGACCCAGTAGGTCCTTTTAAGTGGCATTTCGCGGGCTAAGTGATCCAATAATCGGCTGCGTTCTGGTGGTAACAGCGCACGCGAACCGTGCTAGTGCCGCCGCTACCCATGGCTACCTTAAATCGAAATTCTAGGCTATTCGGAAGGATTGCCAGAAACCTAGCATTGCCGATCAAATGGGGCGTGACTGATCGGAATGGGCATGTGAAAAAGGTGGCATACGCTCTTTAAATCTCGTAGTGCAGTAGTCTTGTGATTTCCAAACGGATCGGCTCAGCGGTTGTTTGAGCGTTTCATTGTTGCAAGACACAGCCAGCACAACCACGTGTCCAATCCGCACAACAGGTACTGGTCCAAGGCTCTATCACCGGGCCTTTGTACGACTGAGTCGTCCCACATGAACAACAGGTCATACCACCTTCACAGAACGCACTCACCTCCCCCTACCTGCTCAAGTGACCCCGGCCACGACAGCACACATAGGGGGGGGGGGGGGGGGCAGCCGGCTGCGGTGGTACGCCTCACGCCCAGTCTTCGTGCGCCACGCATGCTTCGTCTGTGCGTAAACCATGCCTTTCCAAGCAGATGACCACCTTTTCGTAGTTTCGAACTTTGGGGAATAAAGTACACTTTTTACATAATGGTGAGAAAAATGTCAGTATCACGTAGGGAAGCTGTTCTTCGTAACTTGTAACGGTGTTTAATGTCTGGACAAGTTTTAATTGTATATTGACGTCTTCAAGAGTGGCATACAAATATGCCGGAATTTTTTATCATTCTACATACAAGTTTGCCAAATCATCCTTCCAGCCAGTAGAAAGCTTGTCACCAAAGATCGATCTGCACACACGCAACTTGAAATTGCCGAAGATTCTAACTCCGAGACGATGCAACCGAGAGATTTCAAGATGCCAGCAGCAGTTTCCGCGATGATGATAAGCCCCATGACCCAGTTTTAGCAATATCCGAGGGATGATGGTGTAAGGAATATATCGATTTATGGTGGAATGTCCCAACAAATGATGAAGACAAGGCAGCACTACTCAACGAGCAGTCCATCTCCCAGGCTCACATTGACACGGATACATCGCCCATATCACCTACTTACGATGCGGCACCGGCACCAACACTAAACAATGTTATGACATCTGAGTGGAAAACTTTTTCCCCTATTAAATATTCTGGCTCGTCGTAAATCACGAGGTTCACCCGCTTCTTCCACATGCACACTTTCACACGCAAAGCCCCACGATCCGGGATAACAATTAAGTTATATTCCGGAACAAGCTTCATGCATCAATCATGGCCGGGCTGAAATGCCCTTCTGGCGGAAGCCCTGCCTGAACGACAGCACATACCGCGCGGAGGGATCTCTGCGCGAGGTAGAACGGTAGAACGGGATGGTAGAACGGTAGAAGGCGGCGGAACTCCCGTAGATGCATGTATGGTCTTGCCTCGTCACTCAACGGCGAGTGCAGGCGGGGGGGGGGGGAAGGGGTTGCAAGTGAGCCACGCCCTCCTTTTCCAAATGACCCAAATCTGGCAGAAAATTGCACATGTTAAGCTTTGAAGAAAAACTTAACAATTTTGTTCAAAGGAGATTTGCTTTCAAGCACTTTGAGGTAGCGAGAGGTGATATCAAATTACTTGTTTACCTTTGACCAGCCCTTCATTTACCCCTCCCCCCCCCCCCCCCTCCCAAGGCGGGTGTTCTGTCTTTAGCCCTCCAGTGGTCACGGCTGGCCGGAAAGGCTGCAAAAAACGGGACCGGGCATTTTCAAAGGGAGCTCTTAAAGTTACCGCCCCTGTTATTTTCGAACTGTTCATTCATATGGTTCTCAGGCAAGATATGTATCCCTAACGACTGGAAAGAAGATCTTGTGCGTCCATTATTCAATATTAAGAGATCCCCCTTAAACGAAATTTAGGTCCAGAAAGCTACTCCAGTCCTAGTCTGAATTTCAAAAGACTTCATATTGTCCGAACAAAAAGCCTAATGAAAAAATACAATGGAAAAGTGACTAACAAAAACTTGGGGGGGGGGGGCTTCGAGGGCCTGAACTTTCATCGCATTGGGCACTATGTTACTAAGCTTCCGACTGTCCATGAAAGAAACGCTTCAAAGTTCCTCTATTCCACCCCCTGTTCCTCTGTTCCTCTGTTCAAAATTCCACTCAACTCCTTGACGCCGCTACCCCCAATGTCGTCGGCCTGTCCAACCTTTAAACCCGACCACATTTCACCCGTTCTGGACTGGCGTACGGTCGCGGATCTTGCGCACCACCGGGACTGCCCGAATGTGCACGGGGTGCTGCACGTCCCCGAATCTCCCAGTGCACTGCGTGCGCTATTCGTAACGTGCGCTATTCGTAACGTGCGCTATTCGTAACGTGCGCCGAGTCTTCAGCAACGCCAAACTCGGCCTGTTTCGGGCGGTGTCGACTCGCTACGTCTGCCACACGTCGGACTGAGCGCCACCCAACGACACTTTCCGTACCGCACCGCCGCCGCGTGGAACCGGCTGCCTGCGGCGGCCGTCCGCGCCCCCCTCGCGCCAGGCATTCTTGCATGTTTTAAATCGCTTGCTCATTGACTAAAACTGGGCTATCTGTGCGTATGTGGGTATCTATGTACTGTGTGTGGGTTCTTTTTCCTTGTACAAATAGGCGCAGAACGATCAACACGTGGATGCGCCTTGAACAAAATAACTGTAACTGTGTAGGAGCCAGTGGGCACCACAAACCCATACTCGAGTGTGGGAATAACCAGTGAGGACCGACAACCAGGGTGCTGCGTTTGTAAAATAACCAATGGGGCTATAGACCGGGAAGTGGGGCTTATAACCAGCCGGAATCAAGGATTCAAGACTTCCTTCTTATAAGGGAAATTTGGAAGCAGGAACCAGCTTCGGAAATTAGACATGTGTCTGTCCAGCACCAGGACTAACGAAAAAAACGGGATTCGCGACAAGCGCCGCCGCTACGCGCCGCCTCGTGCCGTTGGCGCCTGTGCCAATCGTGTCCGTCCCAGAAAATGGCTAGAGAGTGTATTTGGATGGTCACGCACAGATAGCACAGCAGGGCACCCACAGCAGACTGGCCGCCTGATACCCCTTGGGTGTGTTGCTTCTGGTTCGGTTGTGGGGGCCCGAAGGCTGGCCTCCTGCCAAGGGCGTTCGCCGGGTGAGCGCGGGCGGACCCAAATTAGAGGATCCAGAAAAGCAAGGAGGCAAACCCGGTTCAATCTGAGGTCCAATGCTGCGCCAAAACCAGTCGTTTTTAACACGTGCCCCGGTAGAGGGGGCCAATTTGGCCCCTTAAAGAGTTTTTTCAGAATAATTTGTGACTTTCGCGACGTAGGTACCAAACTTTCCATAGCTCTAGCAGTTGAATACCGAATATTTTGGGTTACAAAATTGCATTTACGCTGTAAGATTGCTGACCTGTGGCAGGTCAAAGTCAGGTCACGACTGTCAACGAAGGTAACTGGTAGAAATTGTTCAATATAATGCGGCGACAGGGCGTTAGACTAAGCCATGCATCTATGAGACATATTTTTAGACAGCAAGCCGATTTAATTTAGGATTACGATTGACTACATTGACCTTGAGTCAAGTATAAAGGTCACACCAAACGAAACGAAACTGCTTTTTCCCTGGGGAACTTGCTTTTAGCGTAGTTTTGATGCTTAAATCAAATTTTTTGTTGTTCATAGAGACGCCAACACGCGTGCTATTTGGACTTCTTGAAAGTCAGAGCAGGCCACTGATATGAAATGGCTCGACCACCTTTTGTTGTTTTTTTTTTGAAGAACATACGGCCTAACGCAATCTTTTGTGCTTATCTCAAATTAAAGGTCAAAATATTCTGGTAGGTTTTTGGTCACTGTGCCCTGAGCCTCAAATGATGTTACGGTTCTGAAATTAATACCAGTGACCCTTTGCTTTGAAAACGTATCTAGGGCAAAGGTGTTTGCATGATAAATGTGCATCGAGGGCAAAACTTGTCCCTCCAACGCGTTGCAAGATTTGTGCTCTACAGCAGACAAGAAATCGTTGCTTGGGCAGTCGATCCCTAGCCACGCTAGCACACCCCCAGTCAGGCACCCCATCGAGGTCTTTCTCACCCTGGGGATCGAGCTCTTCAGGGGGAAGGGGTCGCAAGCCGCGCTAGCGTCGCTAGGATTCTTTTTTGTCAGCAAGGTAGGAGCAATCCTTCTAGGGCCGGTGCCCCCCCCCCCCCCCCCCGTCTCCCCCCCCCCCACCCTCCTCTGGGTTAGGCCCATTTAGGCTTGTACCACCAGACTAGCCGCCGCCGGTAGGACGGATGCAGCTGCGGGCCCTCGGGCTCTCCGCCTGCAGCGCTCGCGGGCTTCCTGCGCTTGTATAGGTGGCGCTACTTGGTGGCCATGTATGGCGTGCAGCGCCACTCGCCATGTTGACGCGACTCATGTAACGCGCGGCGCCACCTGTGCGTTGTTGCAAAACTTGGTCGCTTGTTTTGTTCATTTTGCCGCCAGCTTGTCTCTGTAGTCACGCTCCTCTTATTAGCTTGCCCTGCCAGTCTCACTGTGTAGTGCATTATGCTTTCAAATCGTTTACACCACATTGATATGAAGGTTCTGAACTGTAATAGCCGTATTGAAGACCTTTTGGGGCTGTTCACAATTCTGCCCTTCCAAAGGCCTTATCCCCTCTAGCTTCTGAGCCATACGACCGCAAAAACGGAGAAAGTTATGTCGGGGAGAGCATTTCAAAACCACCTTGGCATTCAAGTCCTGCCATCCCATTAATCATGCGGCGATTAAAACCCAATACAATTATGGTTGTCGAGGCGTTCATATCTGGCGTTCGTAAACGCGATTTTCAGATGAAACGTAAATAAATCGTAGATAGATAGGTAGTAGATACGTAGATAAATCAAATGGCTCTCAATCAATCATGTGCGAGGTAAGACGACGTAATCAAACCATGACGTATTGAACATCATAACAACTGAACGGAACATTGTGCTGTCTAAAGCAGTCTTTCCCCACTTCAAAAGTACAACCAATAGTGAGTGAGCTTGCTCCATCACACCCGATGCTTGCATCAATGTCTTCAAATGTGGAACATTGCCTGTAAGGCATTGCCCAAAGCGGCCAGAACAAACACCACCCTGTATGGTGTAAGCAAGGACCTCCAGCTTTTGGTTTTCCGACATGAGTTCAGAGGCCTTATGCTATGCTCCCTCATGATCGCAAGCACGGCTTGAAAGTTGAATGCTGTAAGCTTAGGCAATGTTTGATCTACAACGTCGTTTAACCAGTACCTCCTGCAATATACTTAAGATAGATAGATAGATAAAGAGAGAGAGAGAGAGAGAGAGAGAGAGAGAGAGAGAGAGAGAGAGAGAGAGAGAGAGAGAGAGAGAGAGAGAGAGAGAGAGAGAGAGAGAGAGAGATATATATGTATATATATATATATATATATATATATATATATATATATATTCACATATATATATATACATATATATATATTTATATATGTATATATATATATATATATATATATATATATGTGTGTGTGTGTGTGTGTGTGTGTGTGTGTGTGTGTGTTGTGTGTGTGTGGTGTGTGTGTGTGTGTGTGTGTGTGTGTACGATGGACCTTGAACATGCGGACTCACAATCTCATGGCCGTAAAAGCACCGGCGCCATGCATCACATCTTCCATTGGCCGAGCAGCGGCGGTCGCCTACGGGTGACCATGGGTGACGGTCAGCGGCGGTAATAACATCTGCGTACAGAAAATTTGTGCTTTCGAACCTGTTTCGAAAATATTTCAAACAAGTCAAGGATGCTCTGAGCCGCATACTTCGTCTGTTGATTTGCAGGCTGATACTCGCACGGCTTGGCAATTACCGCATCACGAGCATGCGAGTTTCAGTCCGGTGCTGCGTTATTGACGAGGAATGTGAGCAGCAACAGCTTGCCGTTCTTTGTCATCAGATTACCTCAGACGGCGTAGCAAGCTGAACTGGTTACCACGAGCGACGATCCGAACCACCATTGCTGCTGTCTTTCGCCGCCTCACAGCAGTGGTTCGGCGAATAAGCAGTGTTAAGAAGTGGCAGTGATAATTTAGTAACATGCATATTTCTTACAGCCCAGTGACAGTAAGAGTGAGGAGCAGTAAAACGGGTTTTGCTTTAGTCTGTTTAGAAAAGAGCCCAGGGCAATTCCATGGAGCGAATAAATTTTATTTGACAACCATGATCTGTCCAAAACATGCGGTGGGAATCTGTCGTACAATACCGACTGTTGCCGGCCCACTGCCGCTCTTACTAGGCCACGGGACTGGCATCTCACTAGCGGACGGGACTGCCGGCCCATTGCCGCTCTCACTGGCACATGGGACTGGCGGTCCACTGCCACTCTTACTGGCCACGGGACTGGCATCTCACTAGCGGACGGGACTGGCGGCCCATTGCCGCTCTCACTGGCCACGGGACTGGCATCTCACTAGCGGACGGGACTGGCGGCCCATTGCCGCCCTCACTAGCCACGGGACTGGCATCTCAGTAGCGGACGGGACTGGCGGCCCACTGCCGCTCTTACTGGCGCGCAGGCTGGCGGCCCCACTGCCGCTCTTACTGGGCCACGGGACTGGCATCTCACTAGCGGACGGGACTGGCGGCCCATTGCCGCCCTCACTAGCCACGGGACTGGCATCTCAGTAGCGGGCGGGACTGGCGGCCCATTGCCGCTCTCACTGGCGCACGGGCTGGCGGCCCATTGCCGCTCTCCATTTGCGCACGGGACTGGCTGTCCTCATTGCAGCAGACGTCGTCCAGGAGGATGGGCCGCTTGTGGTCCGACCGGGTGACCTGGCTGCCGACCACTCGTGGGTGGAGGGCTGAGACTGCGGACAGCCTGAGCCAAGCGTGCGGTAGTCGTAGCCGGGAGGGAGGGGGAGTTTAGAATGACGACCAGCCTGAAAACGAGAGGGCAATGGACGCCTATGCGTCCGATCGTCCGCCCAGGGGCTGTTGAGGCACGAATCTCGTTTGCCTGCGTGTTCAAAGCAATTGAAACTAAGTTAAGCGAAGAAAGAATTTTCAGAGAAGGCAGCTGCGGACCATAATCAGTCTGAGCGGCACAGATCGCTCATGAGACTTTCGCTACCTTTGCTTACGACCCTTCAATGAAAGTTGTGATCATCTTGGGCTTGACGGTGCGCTGTGCTTGCTGGTAAAGCACATCTGGTTTCGTCTCTGAACAACTTTTCCTTCTTGTCATACTGGGCGCCGACACGAATGTGTGCTGTGATCAGCACTTCTGAAGCCGAGACAATTTTTGAGGGAAATAGCACACAGACAGACCAGACGGGGTCTCGCTGCGCTTCTCACAACTAGCACAACTAGCAGCGATTGCTGCCGTTACCACACCGTTGTCAGGCAAAACACCTTAGCGAGTTGACATAACTACCCGGACTCCATTGCGGAAATAGCCGGCTGCTAGGGCTCAGGGAGCTGGGCTGCTCTAAGAATCAAAACCAGCAGGCTGGCCATCGCGGAATGTGGTCAGCCGTCAGACACGGCACACACCGCCCTTACTGAGCGCCGTCAGCATTTCCTGCTCGGCCATGAAGCGAAGCTTGGCAGCATAGATCCTACCTCTTGCTGTGTTCCGTGCATGGTGGGTTAAAATTTGAAAGAATGTAAAAACCTCAGTGGTTTGGATCGGGGCTTAGGCCTGTGCGCTGGTAGTGGGTTGGATGATACGCGAGCAGCTCATTGAGTGCCGCTTTAACTTCACAGTGGCATAAACTGTGGATAGTCCAGAGATGCTCGGACGGCGGAACTTTCTGCAAGGCCCGAAGGCATTGGCTGTCGAAAAGAAACTTTTCTTCACTCGGTTGCACGACCGTGTTAAAGCCGAGTGGGTCTAGTATGGACTCAGAAACCTTGGCGATCCCCGGTTATCGGGAGTAGGTGCCGGGGAGCGGTCAAGGTCGAGCGGAGGTCACTGCCGGGAGCAGTCAAGGTCGAGCGGAGGTCACTGCCGGGAGCGGTCAAGGTCGAGCGGGGGGTCACTGCCGGGGAGCGTTGGATGGACGTGGACGATGTCCAGACACGGTTGCTGGAGCGCTCGATCCAACGGAGTGAGTCTGGGGAGATAGGGTCAGCAGCTGAGGAGGCCACCAACGCGGGTCTAGTAAAGCCTCCGTTGTCGACGTCCGGAACAGTATAATTAGGATTTTCGGAGTCTTACCTTACCACAGATGTCAGGACCGTACAGACTGAATGAGGCATGCCTTGCCATTTGCCTGACCATAGGAGACTTACCTAGCCTTCAGGCCAGCCGCCTTCTGGTGCTTTGGCGAGCACAGAACAACGAATTCTACACGGACTTTCAGAGCCTTGCCTTACCACAGATATCAGCACCGTACAGTCTGAATGGGGCATACCTTGGCATTTGCCTCATCATAGGAGCTATACCGAGCCTCCAGACCAGTAGGTAAGGACCGTCCAACTCCTCGCACACACCAATCACGTCATTCCATTATTATTCATTCATGCATTCAAACGCTTCACAGTTCTGTATTTGCTCATTGATTTGTTCATTCACGTATTCGCAATCACAATGCTAGTTGCGGAATACGCCACACCTTGGATTGTTCCGTCTCTTGTGCACCTGGGCACCTTGCACTAGGTCTTGCCTCCTCGTGTATCTTATCTTGATATCATAGTTAAAGTAAGCTTATTTCCGCTGCGGGAACCTACTCGGTTGTAATCATTCCAAGCTGATGTCCTGTATATTGTTTATGCAAACATCCTCTCGGTTTCGCTACTGGGCCATACACTCTTCAGCATCCAGTGTCTTGCGTCCTGACGCATCGTCCAAAGCTAACGCAGTGAAGCTGCTTCTGGGTTCAGTCTATACATGCAATTAAGAATAGTATTTTAGCGTGATTCGCAGTTTTTGACGCCCTGGAAGCCCCCAGCAGAGAGCCTTGAACTGAGTTCCAGCAAATTGTCTTATTTGGTCCGCAGAGGTGGGGAATTTTTGGGAGGTGGAAAAACATGACAGCTTTGAACCCTTTAAGTGTTGGGGCACCATGGCCGGAAAGCCGCCACACCGCTCCCACCCTTTCCCCAGCCCTCGTATCCAACCAGCATACCATGGTTGTAATATCTTCAGAAGTAAGCAGACACTTTTATGTATTGTTAGATAAGTGAATGGACGAAAATTTTACATTTGATTGATCCCATGTTAAGCTTGTTCGACAAAAAAGTGCTGCTGACCACCAGGTTCGCACCAAAAATAGAGCACTGCATGGTTTGCAAAAAAATTAAGCACATTACTACCGCGCCGCAGCTCTCCGTTCCGCTATAAGGATCACGACACTACATTTGCATACTTACAAAGCCCAAGATGTAAATGTATACCGCTGCACCCTTCCTTTCACTCCGATTGATCCTCCTCACAGGCGTTCCTCTCCAGCAGGATTCTGTATTGGCAGCGAACGCGTGTGGCCCGGCCACACATCGGGGTCAAGGTCACAAAGCTCGCAACCGGTCCGCGTTCATCCCGGCACGGCTTAGGTGGCGTGACCAGGCGCTGACCCGACACCAGAGGGCAAAGGGCCCTCGCAGCAGCGCCCAGCCTCACAGACACTGCATAAGACTGCCACGTTTGTCTCCATGCATCGCAGCGTGTTATATCCTATAATCAGGAACATCCACAATCTATAAAATCGCGCGTTTCACAGTCAATGATCACAACTCAGCATACATACACAGTAAATGTATACATAGCTTTCTTCGAATATCCAACGTAGTTAGTAATCGCATTATGTATGTGTAGCCGTTGGAGATACCGCGAGTAAAGACAGTACTTTAAGCTCTCATCTCAGCGCTAAAAATAGCATATTGCATGCCACTTCCCATCGTCATGAACACGCTTCATTCGCGTCTGTGTGCGACTTTCTCCACCACTAAAATAGGAGCGAGATAAAAGTATTATCAGTCAGGTTACATGCGGTATTTTGTAGTGTGCACTTGTGCGCAATCACCCAAATCATTGCCTGACTTGGAAACATTACGTGGACCAGCATCTCGAGATGAGAGCTTCCAGGCACGTGTGCGTGTAGGTCCGGCGGTTAAGAAACGCTGCAGCGCAAGGCCATGGGACACCATTTTGCCTTTTCACTTCACAAAATCGTGCAATCTCTGCAGCCCTGGTTGGCTTTGTCACTCAAATGGATTTTAAAGAGAGCACCCACATGCTTTACACACGTTACTGTGTCGATACTCACGTCCACGCCCAGCTGGTCGCACACATTCGCCTAAGTTCGCCACACCTCTTTGCCCACACACTTCGTGCTCACCGTTAGCACCACGCACAAGCTCGTAATCCTTTCCTTACGTTCTTTTCTCCATCGACACCTCATTAGGCGTTACACCACAGCCCAGCGTCCACCCAATCCAGCCGCTGGTGCTCCCTTGTCAGCAGAGCTCCGCCTGCGGCCGCCTGAGGCACCACGCGCCACCAGTCACCACTCACCAGAAGTTGCGCCGGCTGCAGCGCCGCACACACTCGCGCTACGACACGGCCTGCGCGTGCACCTTCTGGGTAAGAGGGCGGTGGACTCTCGGGCGGCGGCGGCGGCTGCGGCAAGCCGCAGCGCCTGCAGGTACGTGGGCGGTCGCCATCGCCTGCTCTGGCCGCACTGCGCGTAGTCCGCTCACTGAGACCTCCTGCGGCGGCGTCTCGCCGTCCGCCCGGCGCAGCACCAGCAGCAGCCGGCAGAACAGCACGCAGGCCAGCACCACGGCCAGCATGAAAAGGGCGCCGGGTGTGAGGCCGATGGCGTCGTACTCCTCCAGCCACGGCCCAGGTAGGAGATGGTGGCGGCCCAGCGCCAGCACGCCCATCACGGTGACCCCACCACGCAGCAGCAAGGCTCACAGTCGCACTCTTCCTGCTCGGATCGTCAGCGGGTCGGCCGCCGGCTCCTCCCCTCCTCGGCCTCCGGGGCAGGTGACGGTCGGCTCCTCCCAGTCTGAGATCGGCGGCATCGGCACGCTGTGGACCGGGACGGGCATCAGTCAAGGCGTGCGAATCAGGCGGGGCCTCCGGCCAAGGACGACTGTCAGCTGGGGGGGCTTTGCCGCACGCAGTTGACACGAAGTGATTGTGGTAGTGGACGTGGCAGTCAGCAGTGGTTGGAGCAATCTATATAATCCAGCTCATTCATGAAGCGTGAGTTTTGTGATTTCTAAGCGAAGCTCCAGTCTGATCCTGACTATGAGCATCGTGCCTACTAACCATCGCAGCTTAATTTGCGACTTGACGCCTCTGCCAAATGATGCACGGCCGACGTAGCGCGTCCCGCCGAGGGCGTGCGATGCTTAAAACTCGGCAAAGGTGCTGCGTGGCTTTAAAACTCGGCAAAAGTTGCTGCGGCTTTAAAACTCGGCAAAAGTGCTGCGGCTTAAAAACTCGGCAGAAGTGCTGCGGCTTAAAACTGCGTGCAAAAGTGCCTGCGGCCTTTAAAACTCGGCAAAAGTGCGTGCGGTGCTTTAAAACTCGGGCAGAAGGTGCCTGCGGCTTTAAAACTCGGCAAAGTGCTGCGGCTTTAAAACTCGGCAGAAGTGCTGCGGCTTTAAAACTCGGCAAAAGTGCTGCGGCTTTAAAACTCGGCAGAAGTGCTGCGGCTTTAAAACTCGGCAAAAGTGCTGCGGCTTTAAAACTCGGCAAAAGTGCTGCGGCTTTAAAACTCGGCAGAAGTGCTGCGGCTTTAAAACTCGGCAAAAGTGCTGCGGCTTCCGGCCGTCCTGGTCATTGGGAGCAAATTTGCTATGCGGACGCTGCCTGCCTACTTGCCTGCGCGCCTGTGAGCCCGACAGCGCGAGGGCGGGCGGATGGGTACAAGATTGTGAGCCTTGATTATTGTCCCAAGCAATGCCACGTCTAGCTCTCTTCCGCCTCCCACAGTCCTTCTCCGGTCTCGGGGATTAAGCAGCGAAGACGGTCTGAACGGAAATAGCCAGCCTGCTGACCATCGCCAGTGGACACCCAAGGTCTATTTCTCCTCTCTCTCTCTCTCTCTCTCTT
>NW_023596448.1:18550310-18568872 GCF_011947565.3 Pollicipes pollicipes | reverse complement strand
ACACATCATTGATGTGGGTCGGCACCTGTGCCTTAAGTTATTATACAATGGAAGCGATTTCCTCGTGCCCCTCTCCCCCTCTCTCTCCCTCGCTCTCTCTCTCTCTCTCCTCTCTCTCTCTCTCTCTCTCTCTCTCTCTCTCTCTCTCTCTCTCTCTCTCTCTCTCTCTCTCTCTCTCTCTCTCTCTCTCTCTCTCTCTCTCTCTCTCTCTCTCTCTCTCTCTCTCTCTCTCCTCTCTCTCTCTCTCTCTCTCTCTCTCTCTCTCTCTCTCTCTCTCTTTTCTCTCTCTCACTCTCTCTCTCTTTCTTCCCTCTCCCTCCCTCCCTTTCTCCCTCTCTCCCCCACCCTCTCTCTCCCCCTGCTTTGACCTTTGCACTGCGCATGCTCGCTGATGCTTGCAGAGCCCTCAGACTCAGAGTGCGCCATTTGTCGTGAAGCCATGCCCGGCAGCGTTTCGCCGTGCCGAACCGGCAGATATCGATTACGCCGAGTGGTGAACTTCCTGGCTTTGAGCGCTATTCATTGCCTCCACTAGGGACGTTGCTTGGCAACAAAAGACTTGCCGAGCCCCCGTGTTTGAGCAGTGGTGTATCCATGTAACAGGCACACCCCTGACAAAAAGCCGGCTCATTCGTCGCTAAGCAAGCCCCTCTAGGCGGCGTATAATGGCATATGCGAGCGTGGCCGACCGAGCTGGAAGGTCCGTTCCGTTCCCAAGTCCGTTCAGATCGCTACTCTGGGTGACGCTAATGAAGCGAATTATTGGCCAGCCAACATAAATCGTTCACTCAAAATGAAAACACGGCGATGAAAGACAGCTGCCGTAAGATAAGTCGAATGAACCCACGTATGGTGGCATTTATGGGCCACAAACTTTGAAAGTCCGACTGATATGACTTCAGCAAACACTTAAAAGATCCTTCACTTTTTAAAACTTGCATAGCACTGCTCTCCTAGAAGGCTTTCGGTTTTTCCATCACTTAAGTTTTACGGGAGACTTAGCTACATGACAAATTGGGTCCGTCAGATCCTTTAATGCTGCTTATGCATTCGTAGCGAAATTTTCGCGGCAAGTTTCACGCGACATTCAGGTTTCAATATTTCCCGTCTTTCCTTTCCCGTTTATGCACTGAAACACTGAGCAAGTTTCACGTGACATTCAGGTTTCAATATTTCCCGTCTTTCCTTTCCCGTTTACGCACTGAAACATTGAAACCTTTTCCCGTTTCAATTTTTCTGTGCAAGTCTGAGTCGAGGCCAACTTTACGCTCGCAATGCGCAAGGTAGGTTACTGAATCCATTCTGGCATTCCTAAAGCAAAGAGTGAACAACGACCAGAGCAGCCATTAGGCCTGACTAGTGTATCAATCTTAATTCATCAGCGCCACAACCAGACGCCGAATGCAGCCCCTCACACCGCGTCAAGAGCAGCGACACGCAAGCCACCAGTCTTGGGCCTCGCGCCCCAGAATTGTGCGGCCGCACTGCGAGAGCAAAACAGACATGCAAGTGGGTAACCTGAAATTCAGATCAAGTGCTCGGATACATTGTAGGAGCATTACAATGTGAAGTTAGGTTTTAGACATGTGCGCGTTTCGTCATCGGCGTTCCCATAGACGGCTCATGGGCCTCGCTGTGAGGCGGTCCCAACTATAAGTTCAATCTTTTAGAAATCCCCGAACAGTGAATGCCAGTAGGCACAAGGGGTGGACTTGTGCTGTTTTTTCAGATTAACTCTTGACATCTTTAATATATGGATACCTGAGATCAGACCTCACGCTAAGTAATGCTTGTTGCGTAAGCCCTGAACCCTACCATCCGACCGTGAAATTCTAGGTCCATGGATGAACTTCGTGATGAAAGTTTAATGTGCTGCAATCCTCGGCACGTTCCATTTTGCCGTCTGACGTCACCTGACCTTTAACGCGGCCGTTGCCACCGGTCGCAGGCCATGCCTATCAGGGGCAAGAAGTGAGCGCTTAAAGTGACTCGAACTTACCATGTTACTCGCAGGTAGAATCAGAGGGCAGGTGTTCTAGCCAACTGGGCTATCGGGACGGACTTGACAGGAAGGGACGGTGTTTGAACTCGTTTGTGCGGAACTGATTCCACTCTGACTCGAATCCCATGTGGCTGATCTTGACTCTGACTCGTAGCTCACGGAGCCGATTCAGGTTCTGACTACAGTCAGATTAGCGTAATTTTATACCAATTCCGCTTCAGACTCCAGGTTTACGTGTTTTAATGCCGAAGTCATTTCAATGCAGCTGACTTCGATGAATGCAGCTCAGACCATTGCGTTATACGGAGTACACCACCCTATATGTCACATATGCTTCCGAAATCAAACTTAATATGGGTGTTAATCGCATCATTGCTACTCATGCGGCAACTCCTTTCGTCCGTCCCGCTAGTTCAATTACATTTCGATTCATCCGCCCGTGGCGGGGTGAGTTCGAATCGCTTCAAACGCTTGCTATTTGTTCCCGACCGGGCAGCCTGCGGCTGGCGACTGCGGTCACGCAAAAGGTCAGGTGACGTCAGAGGGCAGGACGGGCAGTGCCGAGCGTTTTGGTGCATTAGCCGTCCGTCTCAACAGTTTGCGGTTGACCTAGGATTACTTGAGCGGATGGTAGGGGTCACGGTTCACGCAACAAGCACTGCTTACGGTGAGCTCTAACCCCAGAAATCCATTCATTCAGAACTTCAGGACTAAGTATTTTGTTCATACAAGTCATGGGAAAAAGAAGATCAAATGACGCCAACAATTTTCTTTGAGGCATCGCTGGTTAACTAATGCAAACTGAACTCCGACCGATTCGCAATAATTTATCTGCAGAATACATGTGCTAATTACACGACAATATGGCGAATTTCGAAGCCGATTCGGAATCCACCAGAAGTTAAGCACACATCACATCTCGAGTGAACCGACATGGCAACGACGATCATATCTTTTCAGCTGCGAGTGCTCTATTTGATCGCACTGTCCATCATCAAACATAACATCTACTACTGTGTTTTATCAGGAGCGTCTCCAAGGCTTCGCACCGTGCTTAACCCGACCCGAGTTGTTAGACTGTCACACAAACGACACAGGTATAAACATGCTCACAGGCAGGGGTGGCGACACCGTTGAGTACACCCCTCCCCCCTCTCCCCCCCCCCCCCCCCACACAACTTTTAGAACCTGGGGCACTGTTCCCCACAACTTCAAAGAGGCCCAAAATTGCCGAAAGCACTGATACGCGTCTTGGTGAATCGCAGAAAAGCACAACATCTCACAGACAAGGACAAAATTACTTGACACGACTCTCAAAGCGCCTTGGAAATCGCGAACTGAGCACACCACTTGAAAACCCTTTGAACAGGAAACTCCTCGCAATGCAGTGTCCCGACGGCCCCTCAGCGTGTTTCTCGCGCTTCTGGGCGATCCCCCCGCGGGTTTTATGTCTCTTTGCTGGGTCCACGGTCTGCCGAAGGTCAGGCTGGCCACCCAGTGTTGGGCTGGGCCGCCTCAATGTGGAACATGTTCCCCAATATAAGTTGTTTGAGATGATGCGAGGCTCAATTTTCGTCAAAATAGAAAAAGGTTGCATATGTGTGCACCTCGAAAATGCGAGACAAAGAGTTTGTATTCAAAAGACCCCTGCACTTTTGTGGTGTAATGAGGCACCAATGTCGGCTTCTGACCAATATCAATATCAGCGCGATCCCGCAACCGAAGTGCCTGCCGGGACCTGCATTTGGCATATTTTCTATACAGCTGCTGCCCTGTTTTCAACAATTTCACGCGTCGCCCCACCCTGCGTAGGTTACGAGTCGGTACTATGCATGCCGCACAGGGAAAATGCTAAAAAGGTGCATACGCCTTTGAGGTCCATCACAGACAGGTGAAATGAATTAGACTTCCCAAAAGGTGACGAGGCAGCTTAGCGTTTGCTAAAAGATGGAGTGGACATCAAACCTTTTTGTAAGTGTGCATAGGTCCAGTCCTGCACCGGACCTGCGAACCTGAACCTGGACATGAGCCGCTAACTTCACTAAGCCACCGATCGAAATCCAGTGAGGCAAGTGAACCAAGAAAAGATCTGGGCCATGGTCGAGGCAAAAGTCTCACTCAAACAAAGTAGATTTTCCCTTCATCCGCCTCCCACACTTCCTAGAAAGACTGTACCGACCGACCATGAGGCAACATCACCTCAACGCAGGCGTACGACGGGAGGACCGCAATTCTTAATAGAATTGAAATGTGACAAACAGGTTACTTTAGCACTAAAAATAGCTATCAAGTTCCAAATCTAGATGAAAACAGTACCAGTACCAGTGCGAAAACAGTTATTTTCTTGAACGCATGCTGAAAAATATAACCAGGAAGCTCTATTTGACGCAACTTATTGCGCCACCGAGAAGAATCGGCGTAAACATGCATAATCTTCGTGTTTTGATGTTTGTATAAAACCTCAAAATCGTACAGAAGTGTTGCACCCTTTCTCATTTCTTGAGTCTAAAAGGTTTTTTGAACTACGTCATTATCAAGCTAATTTGCTTAAAAGATTGCAGCACACAAAACCAGGCAATATGATAGTTACCACAAACACTTTGAGAGTATTACAAATGATGTGATGGCAACAAACTGATGCGAAATAAAAAAAAACAAGATGTGCACACGCGGGTAAATATATTAAACGAGACTTTACTAAAGGAATCACATATATTTATGCCCACCCAAAGCAGGCATCTTAGACGAGAAGACAAACCGTGAGTAGCGCTGCTGCCTCCTGGGCATCTTTTCAAAACTGAGAATAATTTTCAGTCTGATAAAACTCCACCTACGACGGCAAATTTTAACACATTCAATGCTCTCAAGTCATTTAGATTGAAAATTATCTATGCAGAGAACAAAATTTGCTCCAAATTTTGCCCGTTACCACGCATGTCTTGTGAGATTATTTTAGAAGGACTAGCAGGTGCGTTACCGGATGTGTTACCGGGCATGCCAAAAAGAGTACTGCGTTTAAGGGAACATTTCTTGAAAATGGAACATGTGACCTTATTTACTTGATATTGATAACAAAGCTAGGTGACCTTGAATGATGCTTTTTTTGTTATTGCTTTTTGGTATCATGTAATTTTGTATTTGGCATAGGATGAACAAGCGAGAATGAAAGAGCAAACCCTTTTGATTTAATCTCGAATTCATTGTTAAACTTCACCCCGGTCGGTGCGCTTCCCCGATCTATCTCTCTCTCTTTCCCCCGCCGCTCTCCAGATTTGCATGTGTGGGGTACCTCAAGAGGGTCGTGTGCGCAAAAATGCCCACAGATACTATGTGAACTCAAGTGAACAAGGATCATTGCCTTACGTAGGTTGATATTTGACACATATGTTCGCGGGCCCAAAAGGCCAAAAGGTTTTCCACCTTCTTTGTTTAACGGAAAGAAGGGCAATAAGAGCACGTGCCTTCCTTAGCACCAGGTTTGAATGATGGTTGCACGATTGTGTGTGGATGAATTTGTATGCGCCACACCATCGATGATTTGCGTGTGGTAGATAGATATGATTGATGAATAATTCATTCAATGAAAGAGGTATGAAGAGAACAAATTTTGCTCAGTTTTGGTGGGCACCCTGTACAAAAATTGTAATTGCTAAACCAGCTCTTTTAGATGACGCTCTCTTTAAAAAAACAAAAACACACACACACACATAATTGACATTCTGGCAATGCTGCACGGTTTCGGAGCTACAGCTTCTAGCATTTTAGTGTTTTGTTGTTAAAGGGCTGCTTCCGGTTGGGATTTTTCACTACGATGAAAGAAAACAGCAAACAGCAAACCTATATGCCATAACGATGCAAAAGCCTTCTAGGCTACGTGTGTGTCCTGGATGAAATCATCACTGCACAAAAAATATTAAATGTAGCGTTATGAGGTTTGTAATGCATGCAGGACCTTTGCTACGCGATTTTGGCCTGTTGTCATTTGTATGCGAAAGAACAGTTTGAACCCCACAATCAGGTTATCGGCTTAGAAAGGTATGGAAACAATGTCACAACCAGTGACTTCGCCTCAGTCGCGCCATCAACAGCCGGCTACCGGCGCAGTACCTGCCACGCGTCTCTTCGCACAGGCAGCGGAAAATGAGTGCATTGTGAGAAACACTGAGCTTCACAGCACGACGACTTGTACCCACGTGGAAGTCGACTCAGTGCGCCTGTGACTCAGTTCAAACTCACTCTAACTCATCAAAACTCTTCAAGTCAAGCGACGGCTACTTCCCTACCAGCGCCTGCATCTAACACACGGACAATGACAGTCTGAGCACTCACTGGAGTTACTCAGTGAAACTTCACTGCTACTCTGACAATCTTGGCTGTAGTCAAGCTGATGCTAAGCTAATCCTCCGTCCGAAGTACCCTCCTTTTGGTACGAAGAAACATGCCGTCTGCACATTAGCCTTGCCCTGCAAGAACTGCCAAGCTAATAAGCAGAGCGTATATAGTCGGAATGCAGGCGCCACGGCCTAGCACGGGCAGCAGCCCTTTTCGAGGTCCCCCAACTCCGTTGAAACAATGGTTTCCATGGGATGTGACAACGTAATGCGAGTCGCACTTCACGACACTGTCCTCATGAAAGCAAATGCTAAAATAATTGAACCTGTTCTTGTACTGCGCAGCTCATGCTTCTGAAAAGGGATGCACTTTTCATATCTGAAACGACGCTTTTCACTTTCGGCAAAAAGTACTGTAGAAACGAACACAATGTGCATTGCGGTGCATTTCAATGATATTGCTGAACTGTGTCATAAACGACAAGAGTCTAGCGTTTTAAAAAGTCCAGAAATATCAGGGTTTCCTCCTCGGGCAGTCGTTTTAAAGTCATCCAAACATGTTCCTTGGTGCTGCGTCGTTAAGTGATGTTTGGTAACTACGACGCTGATTCCTGACAATTCGATCAAAAACTCATCCTTTCAACGTCAACGTCAACCAAAAAGCAATCACACACCACCTCAACCGCGGACAACTTTTACACTCCCGCATCATGCAGGATTCCTTATGAGCATCTGACACGGCGTGACCCAGTAGGTCCTTTTAAGTGGCATTTCGCGGGCTAAGTGATCCAATAATCGGCTTGCGTTCTGGTGGTAACAGCGCACGCGAACCGTGCTAGTGCCGCCGCTACCCATGGCTACCTTAAATCGAAATTCTAGGCTATTCGGAAGGATTGCCAGAAACCTAGCATTGCCGATCAAATGGGGCGTGACTGATCGGAATGGGCATGTGAAAAAGGTGGCATACGCTCTTTAAATCTCGTAGTGCAGTAGTCTTGTGATTTCCAAACGGATCGGCTCAGCGGTTGTTTGAGCGTTTCATTGTTGCAAGACACAGCCAGCGCAACCACGTGTCAATCCACACAACAGGCACTGGTCCAAGGCTCTATCACCGGGCCTTTGTACGAACTGAGTCGTCCCACATGAACAACAAGGCCATACCACCTTCACAGAACGCACTCACCTCCCCCTACCTGCTCAAGTGACCCCGGCCACGACAACACACATGGGGGGGGGGGGGGGGGCAGCCGGCTGCGGTGGTACGCCTCACGCCCAGTCTTCGTGCGCCACGCATGCTCCTTGTGCGTAAACCATGCCTTTCCAAGCAGATGACCACCTTTTCGTAGTTTCGAACTTTGGGGAATAAAGTACACTTTTTACATAATGGTGAGAAAAATGTCAGTATCACGTAGGGAAGCTGTTCTTCGTAACTTGTAACGGTGTTTAATGTCTGGACAAGTTTTAATTGTATATTGACGACTTCAAGAGTGGCATACAATATGCCGGAATTTTTTATCATTCTACATACAAGTTTGCCAAATCATCCTTCAGCCAGTGGAAAGCTTGTCACCAAAGATCGATCTGCACACACGCAACTTGAAATTGCCGAAGATTCTAACTCCGAGACGATGCAACCGAGAGATTTCAAGATGCCAGCAGCAGTTTCCGCGATGATGATAAGCCCCATGACCCAGTTTTAGCAATATCCGAGGGATGATGGTGTAAGGAATATATCGATTTATGGTGGAATGTCCCAACAAATGATGAAGACAAGGCAGCACTACTCAACGAGCAGTCCATCTCCCAGGCTCACATTGACACGGATACATCGCCCATATCACCTACTTACGATGCGGCACCGGCACCAACACTAAACAATGTTATGACATCTGAGTGGAAAACTTTTCCCCTATTAAATATTCTGGCTCGTCGTAAATCACGAGGTTCACCCGCTTCTTCCACATGCACACTTCACGCAAAGCCCCACGATCCGGGATAACAATTAAGTTATATTCCGGAACAAGCTTCATGCATCAATCATGGCCGGGCTGAAATGCCCTTCTGGCGGAAGCCCTGCCTGAACGACAGCACATACCGCGCGGAGGGATCTCTGCGCGAGGTAGAACGGTTAGAACGGGATGGTAGAACGGTAGAAGGCGGCGGAACTCTCCGTAGATGCATGTATGGTCTTGCCTCGTCACTCAACGGCGAGTGCAGGGGGGGGGGGAAGGGGTGCAAGTGAGCCACGCCCTCCTTTTCCAAATGACCCAAATCTGGCAGAAAATTGCACATGTTAAGCTTTGAAGAAAAACTTAACAATTTTGTTCAAAGGAGATTTGCTTTCAAGCACTTTGAGGTAGCGAGAGGTGATATCAAATTACTTGTTTACCTTTGACCAGCCCTTTCATTTTACCCCTCCCCCCCCCCCCCTCCCAAGGCGGTGTTCTGTCTTTAGCCCTCCAGTGGTCACGGCTGGCCGGAAAGGCTGCAAAAAACGGGACCGGGCATTTTCAAAGGGAGCTCTTAAAGTTACCGCCCCTGTTATTTTCGAACTGTTCATTCATATGGTTCTCAGGCAAGATATGTCCCTAACGACTGGAAAGAAGATCTTGTGCGTCCATTATTCAATATTAAGAGATCCCCCTTAAACGAAATTTAGGTCCAGAAAGCTTACTCCAGTCCTAGTCTGAATTTCAAAAGACTTCATATTGTCCGAACAAAAAGCCTAATAAAAAAATACAATGGAAAAGTGACTAACAAAAAATTGGGGGGGGGGGGCTTCGAGGGCCTGAACTTTCATCGCATTGGGCACTATGTTACAAGCTTCCGACTGTCCATGGAAAGAAACGCTTCAAAGTTCCTCTATTCCACCCCCTGTTCCTCTGTTCCTCTGTTCAAAATTCCACTCAACTCCTTGACGCCGCTACCCCCAATGTCGTCGGCCTGTCCAACCTTTAAACCCGACCACATTTCACCCGTTCTGGACTGGCGTACGGTCGCGGATCTTGCGCACCACCGGGACTGCCCGAATGTGCACGGGGTGCTGCACGTCCCCGAATCTCCCAGTGCACTGCGTGCGCTATTCGTAACGTGCGCTATTCGTAACGTGCGCTATTCGTAACGTGCGCCGAGTCTTCGCAACGCCAAACTCGGCCTGTTTCGGGCGGTGTCGACTCGCTACGTCTGCCACACGTCGGACTGAGCGCCACCCAACGACACTTTCCGTACCGCACCGCCGCCGCGTGGAACCGGCTGCCTGCGGCGGCCGTCCGCGCCCCCTCGCGCCAGGCATTCTTGCATGTTTTAAATCGCTTGCTCATTGACTAAAACTGGGTATCTGTGCGTATGTGAGTATCTATGTACTGTGTGCGGGTTCTTTTTCCTTGTACAAATAGGCGCAGAACGATCAACACGTGGATGCGCCTTGAACAAAATAACTGTAACTGTGTAGGAGCCAGTGGGCACCACAAACCCATACTCGAGTGTGGGAATAACCAGTGAGGACCGACAACCAGGGTGCTGCGTTTGTAAAATAACCAATGGGGCTATAGACCGGAAGTGGGGCTTATAACCAGCTGGAATCAAGGATTCAAGACTTCCTTCTTAGAAGGGAATTTGGAAGCAGGAACCAGCTTCGGAAATTAGACACGTGTCTGTCCAGCACCAGGACTAACGAAAAAACGGGATTCGCGACAAGCGCCGCCGCTACGCGCCGCCTCGTGCCGTTGGCGCCTGTGCCAATCGTGTCCGTCCCAGAAAATGGCTAGAGAGTGTATTTGGATGGTCACGCACATATAGCACAACAGGGCACCCACAGCAGACTGGCCGCCTGATACCCCTTGGTTGTGTTGCTTCTGGTTCGGTTGTGGGGGCCCGAAGGCTGGCCTCTGCCAAGGGCGTTCGCCGGGTGAGCGCGGGCGGACCCAAATTAGAGGATCCAAAATGCAAGGAGGCAAACCCGGTTCAATCTGAGGTCCAATGCTGCGCCAAAACCAGTCATTTTTAACACGTGCCCCGGTAGAGGGGGCCAATTTGGCCCCTTAAAGAGTTTTTCAGAATAATTTGTGACTTTCGCGACGTAGGTACCAAACTTTCCATAGCTCTAGCAGTTGAATACCGAATATTTGGGTTACAAAATTGCATTTACCTGTAAGATCGCTGACCTGTGGCAGGTCAAAGTCAGGTCACGACTGTCAACGAAGGTAACTGGTAGAAATTGTTCAATATAATGCGGCGACAGGGCGTTAGACTAAGCCATGCATCTATGAGACATATTTTAGACAGCAAGCCGATTTAATTTAGGATTACGATTGACTACATTGACCTTGAGTCAAGTAAAAGGTCACACCAACGAAACGAAACTGCTTTTTCCCTGGGGAACTTGCTTTTAGCGTAGTTTTGATGCTTAAATCAAATTTTTTGTTGTTCATAGAGACGCCAACACGCGTGCTATTTGGACTTCTTGAAAGTCAGAGCAGGCCACTGATATGAAATGGCTCGACCACCTTTTGTTTTTTTTTAAGAACATACGGCCTAACGCAATCTTTTGTGCTTATCTCAAATTAAAGGTCAAAATATTCTGGTAGGTTTTTGGTCACTGTGCCCTGAGCCTCAAATGATGCTACGGTTCTGAAATTAATACCCTTTGCTTTGAAAACGTATCTAGGGTAAAGGTGTTTGCATGATAAATGTGCATGGAGGGCAAAACTTGTCCCTCCAACGCGTTGCAAGATTTATGCTCTACAGCAGACAACAAATCGTTGCTTGGGCAGTCGATCCCTACCCACGCTAGCTCACCCCAGTCAGGCACCCCATCGAGGTCTTTCTCACCCTGGGGATCGAGCTCTTCAGGGGGAAGGGGTCGCAAGCCGCGCTAGCGTCGCTAGGATTCTTTTTTGTCAGCAAGGTAGGAGCAATCCTTCTAGGGCCGGTGCCCCCCCCCCCCCCCCCCCCCCCCCACCCTCCCTGGGTTAGGCCCATTTAGGCTTGTAACCACCAGACGTGCATCCGCAGCTGATCTCCAGCTGCTGCAGAACACGCAGCTGCATCCGTCCTACCGCCGCCGGTTAGGACGGATGCAGCTGCGGGCCCTCGGGCTCTCCGCCTGCGCGCTCGCGGGCTTCCTGCGCTTGTATAGGTGGCGCTACTTGGTGCCATGTATGGCGTGCAGCGCCACTCGCCATGTTGACGCGACTCATGTAACGCGCGGCGCCACCTGTGCGTTTTGTGCGTTGTTTGTCGTCCCAAAACTTGGCGGTACGTGATGTTTTGGTTTTTTGTTATTTTGCCGCCAGCTTGTTCTCTGTAGTCACGCTCCTCTTATTAGCTTTGCCCTGCCAGTCTCACTGTTGTAGTGCATTATTATGCTTTCAAATCGTTTACACCAACATTGATATGAGGTTTTAACGTAGTAGCCGTATTGAAGACCTTTTGGGGCTGTTCACAATTCTGCCCTTCCAAAGGCCTTATCCCCTCTAGCTTCTGGGCCATACGACCGCCGAAAAAACGGAGAAAGTTATATCGGGGAGAGCATTTCAAAACCCCTTGGCGTTCAAGTCCTGCCTCCCATTAATCATGCGGCGATTAAAACCCCAATACAATTATGGTTGTCGAGGCGTTCATATCTGGCGTTCGTTAGCGCGATTTCAGATGATGAAACGTAAATAAATCGTAGATAGATGGGTGTAGATACGTAGATAAATCAAATGGCTCTCAATCAATCATGTGCGAGGTAAGACGACGTAATCAAACATGACGTATTGAACATCATATCAACTGAACGGAGCATTGTGCTGTCTAAAGCAGTCTTTCCACTTCAAAAGTACACCAATCGTATGAGTGAGCTTGCTCCATCACACCCGATGCTTGCATCAATGTCTTAAATGTGGAACATTGCCCTGTAAGGCATTGCCCAAAGCGGCCAGAACAAACACCACCCTGTATGGTTGTAAGCAAGGACCTCCAGCTTTTGGTTTTCCGACATGAGTTCAGAGGCCTTATTGCTATGCTCCTCATGATCGCAAGCACGGCTTGAAAGTGAATGCTGTAAGCTTAGGCAATGTTTGATCTACAACGTCGTTTAACCAGTACCTCCTGCAATATACTTAAGATATGATAGATGAGAGAGATAGAGGAGATGAGAGAGAGGAGAGAGAGAGAGGAGAGAGACGAGAGAGAGAGAGAGAGGAGAGAGAGAGAGAAGAGAGAGGAGAGAGAGAGAGAGAGAGAGAGGGAGAGAGAGAGAGAGAGAGAGAGGAGAGAGAGAGAGAGAGAGAGAGAGAGAGAGAGAGATATTATATATATTATATATATATATATATACACACATATATATATATATATATATATATATATATATATAATATATATATATATATATATATAATATGTGTGTGGGTGTGTGTGTGTGTGTGGGTGTGTGTGGTGTGTGTGGGTGTGTGTGTGGTGTGTGTGTGTGGTGGTGTGTGTGTGTGTGTGTGTGTACGATGGACCTTGAACATGCGGACTCACAATCTCATGGCGTAAAAGCACCGACGCCATGCATCACATCTTCCATTGGCCGAGCAGCGGCGGTCGCCTACGGGTGACCATGGGTGACGGTCAGCGGCAGTAATAACATCTGCGTACAGAAAATTTGTGCTTTCGAACCTGCTTCGAAAATATTTCAAACAAGTCAAGGATGCTCTGAGCCGCATACTTCGTCTGTTGATTTGCAGGCTGATACTCGCACGGCTTGGCAATTACCGCATCACGAGCATACGAGTTTCAGTCCAGTGCTGCGTTATTGACGAGGAATGTGAGCAGCACCAGCTTGCCGTTCTTTGTCATCAGATTACCTCAGACGACATAGCAAGCTGAACGGCATAGAAGTCACCACGAACGACGATCCGAACCACCATTGTTGCTGTCGTTCGCCGCCTCACAGCAGCGGTACGGCGAATAAGCAGTGCTAAGTGGCAGTGATAATTTAGTAACATGCATATTTCTTACAGCCCAATGACAGTAAGAGTGAGGAGCAGTAAACGGGTTTTGCTTTAGTCTGTTTAGAAAAGAGCCCAGGGCAATTCCATGGAGCGAATAAATTTTATTTGACAACCATGATCTATCCAAAACATGCGGTGGGAATCTGTCGTACAATACCGACTGTTGCCGGCCCACTGCCGCTCTTACTGGCCACGGGACTGGCATCTCACTAGCGGACGGGACTGGCGGCCCACTGCCGCCCTCACTAGCCACGGGACTGGCATCTCAGTAGCGGGCGGGACTGGCATCTCACTAGCGGACGGGACTGGCATCTCAGTAGCGGGCGGGACTGGCGGCCCATTGCCGCTCTCACTGGCGCACAGGCTGGCGGCCCATTGCCGCCCTCACTAGCCACGGGACTGGCATCTCAGTAGCGGGCGGGACTGGCGGCCCATTGCCGCCCTCACTAGCCACGGGACTGGCATCTCAGTAGCGGACGGGACTGGCGGCCCATTGCCGCCCTCACTAGCCACGGGACTGGCATCTCAGTAGCGGGCGGGACTGGCGGCCCATTGCCGCTCTCACTGGCGCACGGGCTGGCGGCCCATTGCCGCTCCCACTTGCGCACGGGGCCGGCTGTCCTCGTGCAGCAGACGTCGTCCAGGAGGATGGGCCGCTTGTGGTCCGACCGGGTGACCTGGCTGCCGACCACTCGTGGGTGGAGGGCTGAGACTGCGGACAGCCTGAGCCAAGCGTGCGGTAGTCGTAGCCGGGAGGGAGGGGGAGTTTGGAATGACGACCAGCCTGAAAACGAGAGGGCATGGACGCCTATGCGTCCGATCGTCCGCCTAGGGGCTGTTGAGGCACGAATCTCGTTTGCCTGCGTGTTCAAGCAATTGAAACTAAGTTAAGCGAAGCAAGAATTTTCAGAGAAGGCAGCTGCGGACCATAATCAGTCTGAGCGGCACAGATCGCTCATGAGACTTTCGCTACCTTTGCTTACGACCCTTCAATGAAAGTTGTGATCATCTTGGGCTTGACGGTGCGCTGTGCTTGCTGGTAAAGCACATCTGGTTTCGTCTCTGAACAAACTTTTCCTTCTTGTCATACTGGGCGCCGACACGAATGTGTGCTGTGATCAGCACTTCTGAAGCCGAGACAATTTTTGAGGGAAATAGCACACAGACAGACCAGACGGGGTCTCGCTGCGCTTCTCACAACTAGCACAACTAGCAGCGATTGCTGCCGTTACCACACCGTTGTCAGGCAAAACACCTTAGCGAGTTGACATAACTACCCGGACTCCATTGCGGAAATAGCCGGCTGCTAGGGCTCAGGGAGCTGGGCTGCTCTAAGAATCAAAACCAGCAGGCTGGCCATCGCGGAATGTGGTCAGCCGTCAGACACGGCACACCACCCCTTACTGAGCGCCGTCAGCATTTCCTGCTCGGCCATGAAGCGAAGCTTGGCAGCATAGATCCTACCTCTTGCTGTGTTCCGTGCATGGTGGGTTAAAATTTGAAAGAATGTAAAAACCTCAGTGGTTTGGATCGGGGCTTAGGCCTGTGCGCTGGTAGTGGGTTGGATGATACGCGAGCAGCTCATTGAGTGCCGCTTTAACTTCACAGTGGCATAAACTGTGGATAGTCCAGAGATGCTCGGACGGCGGAACTTTCTGCCAAGGCCCGAAGGCATTGGCTGTCGAAAAGAAACTTTTCTTCACTCGGTTGCACGACCGTGTTAAAGCCGAGTGGGCCTAGTATGGACTCAGAAACCTTGGCGATCCCCGGTTATCGGGAGTAGGTGCCGGGAGCGGTCAAGGTCGAGCGGAGGTCACTGCCGGGAGCAGTCAAGGTCGAGCGGAGGTCACTGCCGGGAGCGGTCAAGGTCGAGCGGGGTTCACTGCCGGGAGCGTTGGATGGACGTGGACGATGTCCAGACACGGTTGCTGGAGCGCTCGATCCAACGGAGTGAGTCTGGGGAGATAGGGTCAGCAGCTGAGGAGGCCACCAACGCGGGTCTAGTAAAGCTTCCGTTGTCGACGTCCGGAACAGTATAATTAGGATTTTCGGAGTCTTACCTTAACACAGATGTCAGGATCGTACAGACTGAATGAGGCATGCCTTGCCATTTGCCTGACCATAGGAGACTTACCTAGCCTTCAGGCCAGCCGCCTCCTGGTGCTTGGCGAGCACAGAACAACGAATTCTACACGGACTTTCAGAGCCTTGCCTTACCACAGATATCAGCACCGTACAGTCTGAATGGGGCATACCTTGGCATTTGCCTCATCATAGGAGCTATACCGAGCCTCCAGACCAGTAGGTAAGGACCGTCCAACTCCTCGCACACACCAATCACGTCATTCCATTATTATTCATTCATGCATTCAAACGCTTCACAGTTCTGTATTTGATCATTGATTTATTCATTCACGTATTCGCAATCACGATGCTAGTTGCGGAACACGCCACACCTTGGATTGTTCCGTTTCTTGTGCACCTCGGCACCTTGCACTAGGTCTTGCCTCCTCATGTATCTTATCTTTGATATCATAGTTTGAAGTAAGCTTATTTCCGCTGTGGGAACCTACCCGGTTGTAATAATTCCAAAGCTGATGTCCTGTACATTGTTCATGCAAACATCCTCTCGGTTTCGCTACTGGGCCATACACTCTTCAGCATCCAGTGTCTTGCGTCCTGACGCGTCGTCCAAAGCTAACGCAGTGAAGCTGCTTCTGGGTTCAGTCTATACATGCAATTAAGAATAGTATTTTAGCGTGATTCGCAGTTTTTTGACGCCCTGGAAGCCCCCAGCAGAGAGCCTTGAACTGAGTTCCAGCAAATTGTCTTATTTGGCCGCAGAGGTGGGGAATTTTTGGGAGGTGGAAAAACATGACAGCTTTGAACCCTTTTAAGTGTTTGGGGCAACATGGACGGAAAGCCGCCACACCGCTCCCACCCTTTCCCCAGCCCTCGTATCCACCAGCATACCATGGTTGTAATATCTTAAGAAGTAAGCAGACACTTTTATGTATTGTTAGATAAGTGAATGGACGAAAATTTTACATTTGATTGATCCCATGTTAAGCTTGTTCGACAAAAAAGTGCTGCTGACCACCAGGTTCGCACCAAAAATAGAGCACTGCATGGTTTGCAAAAAAATTAAGCACATTACTACCGCGCCGCAGCTCTCCGTTCCGCTATAAGGATCACGACACTACATTTGCATACTTACAAAGCCCAAGATGTAAATGTATACCGCTGCACCCTTCCTTTCACTCCGATTGATCCTCCTCACAGGCGTTCCTCTCCAGCAGGAATTCTGTATTGGCAGCGAACGCGTGTGGCCCGGCCACACATCGGGGTCAAGGTCACAAAGCTCGCAACCGGTCGCGTTCATCCCGGCACGGCTTAGGTGGCGTGACCAGGCGCTGACCCGACACCAGAGGGCAAAGGACCCTCGCAGCAGTGCCCAGCCTCACAGACACTGCATAAGACTGCCACGTTTGTCTCCATGCATCGCAGGGTGTTATATCCTATAATCAGGAACATCCACAATCTATAAAATCGCGCGTTTCACAGTCAATGATCACAACTCAGCATACATACACAGTAAATGTATACATAGCTTTCTTCGAATATCCCAACGTAGTTAGTAATCGCATTATGTATGTGTAGCCGTTGGAGATACCGCGAGTAAAGACAGTACTTTAAGCTCTCATCTCAGCGCTAAAAATAGCATATTGCATGCCACTTCCCATCGTCATGAACACGCTTCATTCGCGTCTGTGTGCGACTTTCTCCACCACTAAAATAGGAGCGAGATAAGAATATTATCAGTCAGGTTACATGCGTATTTTGTAGTGTGCACTTGTGCGCAATCACCCAAATCATTGCCTGACTTGGAAACACTACGTGGACCAGCATCTCGAGATGAGAGCTTCCAGGCATGTGTGCGTGTGGTCCGGCGGTTAAAAAACGCTGCAGCACAAGGCCATGGGACACCACTTTGCCTTTTCACTTCACAAAATTGTGCAATCTCTGCAGCCCTGGTTGGCTTTGTCACTCAAATGGATTTTAAGAGAGCACCCACATGCTTTACACACGTTACTGTGTCGATACTCACGTCCACGCCCAGCTGGTCGCACACATTCGCCTAAGTTCGCACACCTCTTTGCCCACACACTTCGTGCTCACCGTCAGCACCACGCATAAGCTCGTAATCCTTTCCTTACGTTCTTTCCCCATCGACACCTCATTACGCGTTCACCACAGCCCAGCGTCCACCCAATCCAGCCGCTGGTGCTCCCTTGTCACCAGAGCTCTGCCTGCGGCCGCCTGAGGCACCACGCGCCACCAGTCACCACTCACCAGAAGTGCGCCGGGTGCAGCGCCGCACCACTCGCGCTACGACACGGCCTGCGCGTGCACCTTCTGGTAAGAGGGCGGTGGACTCTCGGGCGGCGGCGGCGGCTGCGGCAGCCGCAGCGCCTGCAGGTACGTGGGCGGGTCGCCATCGCCTGCTCTGCCGCACTGCGCGTAGTCCGTCACTGAGACCTCCTGCGGCGGCGTCTCGCCGTCCGCCCGGCGCAGCACCAGCAGCAGCCGGCAGAACAGCACGCAGGCCAGCACCACGGCCAGCATGAAGAGGGCGCCGGGTGTGCGGCCGATGGCGGTCGTCTCCTCCAGCCACGGCCCCAGGTAGGAGATGGTGGCGGCCAGCGCCAGCACGCCCATCACGGTGACGCCCACCACGCAGCAGCAAGGCTCACAGTCGCACTCTTCCTGCTCGGTCGTCAGCGGGTCGGCCGCCGGCTCCTCCACCTCCTCGGCCTCCGGGGCAGGTGACGTCGGCTCCTCCCAGTCTGAGATCGGCGGCATCGCCACGCTGTGGACCGGACGGGCATCAGTCAAGGCGTGCGAATCAGGCGGCCGCCGGCCAAGGACGACTGTCAGCTGGGTGGCTTGCCGCACGCAGTTGACACGAAGTGATTGTGGTAGTGGACGTGGCAGTCAGCAGTGGTTGGAGCAATCTATATGAATCCAGCTCATTCATGAAGCGTGAGTTTGTGGATTTCTAAGCGAAGCTCCAGTCTGATCTGACTATGAGCATCGTGCCTACTAACCATCGCAGCTTAATTTGCGACTTGACGCCCTCTGTCAAATGATGCACGCCGACGTAGCGCGTCCCGCCGAGGGCGTGCGATGCTTTAAAACTCGGCAAAAGTGCTGCGGCTTTAAAACTCGGCAAAAGTGCTGCGGCT
>NW_023596448.1:18459870-18549310 GCF_011947565.3 Pollicipes pollicipes | reverse complement strand
ACGTTTCTGCAAAGGCCTTGCCAATAATGTTAATAAATGTAACCAATCCTGAGCTTTCGCTTGGGTATTGTTTTTTAGAATGCCCCAAAGGTGGGCACTCCCTCTAACCTTCGCCATAGCAGGGAAGTGATGCAGCCCACTAAGGTTTTTTGAAGATACCTCTCCGGCATGCTTGGCAATCATGCCTAAATGGCCAGTCCTAATGGGACATTCATTGTGCGTGTTTTGACTCCAGCACGTGTTCTTGATTTCTCTGATCTCGGAGCAGCGGCGATTTTTGAGGAACCTTGAATGGCGGTCTACGCCCTCGCGGGCTGGCGGGGGGGGGGGGGGAGGCACCCCGACGATGCCAGAGAACGCGCGCGGCGGGCCGACATTGTTACATCAACGGAACCATATATAACAAACATATGCTCAAAACACAAACATATACATCAGTGCACTCAGAAATGAACAAGGAACCCATCTGTTCAAAATTTGGGTCGGCAAAAGCCATTGTCTTGTAGGTATGCTGTTGTAAACCTGAACAGATGCAATTTTCTCTAAAATTTGACCTTTGGCATGCCATAATGGGTTCATTTATTGAACTAACGGCATAAAAACTAGCACCAGTCACTAGATCTCATTGAGACCAATCCATTGGGTGCATTCCGCTAAGCCCTATCTTTAGTATTTCGGAGACGCCAGCGAGTTGCATCAACCCCCCCCCCCCCCCGTTTTACGTCAGTCCGCGTCTGAAAGGCCGCGAATCAAGGCAAGGATTTAGTTTCCTCTGTTAACCCTTTTTTGCTTGTTTGCCCTCTTTACTCCTCCGCCTTGATAGAGACGGTGTGTGTGTGGGGGGGGGGGGGGGGGGAGTTGATGCAACGTCCCTGTAAGGTTCTCTGGTTTCCGAGAAGAGACAGTTTTTGAGTAACACTGCACAGCGGTTCAAGGCCGCCTCGGGCGGAGGGCGGCAACCGACGAATACGCCTATCGCTCCGCGCTGGGCCGACAGTGACACATTAACGGAGCCCTATATCATACCTATAGGCTCAGCACACACAAAAAATGAATACCATTGAGCTCAAACTAGGCAAAGAAAGCGGCTGTGTACTTTGCATGCCGTCCCTTCTGATGATATGATACATATTGGCATCTAAATCTAAAATCACGAGATCTCCAGGAAAAATTCCCCTTTGACTTGGTATAATGGATCATTTATTCACTTAGCAACGTAGAATGATGACTAATTGCGATCTCTCGCTGAGATCAATTCATTGGCTTTCTTCCCGAAGCTCTGTCTTTCTTTGTTTGGAAACGGTATGGAGGCTGGCATCGATCCCCCCCCCCCCCCCCCTCCTTCAGCCCGTGTTTTGAAAAAGCAAATCAGGATGAGGGTTAAGAATAAGAACCGACACAATCATTGGAAGAGAAACAAATAAAAAACGAAGTGATTCACACAATACAGAATGACTGGAATCGCAATAGAATCATTAATTTGGTAAGTGAATGGCCAATGCACCTAACCCAAAAACACGAATAATATGTTGGATAAGATCTGAATCTTTCAAAAAGGATCATGAATCAGTGGTGGATCGATTTCCCAAAATATGAGTCAAAGGCATGTCTGAGCATGTCATGCTGACACCTTTGCGCACGATGAAACCTTTCTGCCACAGCTACAGACGAACCAGCAGCAAATACGAGAAAAACAAAAAGTCTCCGCCAATGACGTTACGGACTGGTGGTGAATATGTGGCCGCAGTTCACCGTGGGTCAGCACAGGCGCTGCAAGTCACATCGGCAGACTGCCACAGGCTGCCAGAGCAGTTTCGGACCTCTCAGTGAGGAGCGTGGCAGGCGGCGACGCGGCGGTGGCAGATCGGTGTCAGCGCTGGTGTTGCGACGGTGACACGGCGGTGGCTGATCGATGTCAGCGCTGGTGCTGCGACGGTGACACGGCGGTGGCAGATCGATGTCAGCGCTGGTGCTGCGACGGCGACACGGCGGTGGCAGATCAATGTCATCGCTGGTGCTGCGACGGTGACACGGCGGTGGCAGATCGATGTCAGCGCTGGTGCTGCGATGGCGACACGGCGGTGGCAGATCGATGTCAGTGCTGGTGCTGCGACGGTGACACGACGGTGGCTGATCGATGTCAGTGCTGGTGCTGCGACGGTGACACGGCGGTGGCTGATCGATGTCAGCGCTGGTGCTGCGACGGTGACACGGCGGTGGCTGATCGATGGCAGCGCTGGTGCTGCGACGGTGACACGGCGGTGGCTGATCGATGTCAGTGTTGGTGCTGCGACGGTGACACGGCGGTGGCTGATCGATGGCAGCGCTGGTGCTGCGACGGTGACACGGCGGTGGCTGATCGATGGCAGTGCTGGTGCTGCGACGGTGACACGGCAAATCGAGCGGAAGGCAGCTCGTCGTGCTCCTCCTCGAGTAAATTCAATTGCTCGCTGTCAACATGGGCACCACTCCGTTATAGCAGCTGTGCCGACGCAGCGAGGCCCGAGGAGACTGCAACGTCAGAGTTGGTGTTTTGTATGCTCGCAAAATACGATATACGATGTACGATATATATGTATGTATGTGTGTGTGTGTGTGTGTGTGTGTGTGTGTGTGTGTGGGTGTGGGTGTGTGTGTGTGTGTGTGTGTTGCGTGTGTGGGTGGGTGGGTGGGCGGGTGTATGTGTGGGCGGGTGTTTGTGTGTATGCACATATGTTTCATTTTAAGTGGCAGCATATCTGATGTTGCCTTTCTTTTGGGACAAAAATCCAATTCTCGGAGTTAATCGTCTCCCATCATCGGAAAACTGGCATAAAGGGTATCTATTTCATCGCGTAGCGTGTCATTGTGCCTGCCAACATTTGTGGTCGCGTCGTTTGAAAACAGCATTTCTGCATTTCTTTTCCTCAAAATATGTCCCCTGGTTTTATGAAAAATTGTATCATGCGCAGCACTGGTGGGCACCTCGCATAATGACGAAAACTGATGAAGGTTTTGCCCGGCTTTGTTGCCCCTTCCGCCTCCCCATTTCACGGCCTATTTTTAGGTGCCGGAGGCTGCCCATCCCACAACCACAGCGTGCCCCGTATACCCACCTGCCAGTTGATTACCGTCCGTGTGTCGGCGCTCAGGACTAGGGTGCCTGGTTAGCCATGCTTTAAGCGGTTTATATCTGAGGCAAATATCCGGTAATCAACCGGGAGGGGGATATGCGGAGCACACCGTGGCTGTGGGATGGGCAGCTTCTGACACCTAGAAATAGGCTGTAAAATGAGGAGTGGGCGACAAAACCACGTAAAAACTTCCCCAGTGTTCGTCATATACGAGGTGCTCACTAGTACTGCACATTAGAGCAGTTTTTCATGAGCCCAAATGACCTATTTTGAGTGAGAGAAATGCAGAAATATACTTTTCAACTGGCGCGACCACGAATGTTTTGGGTATTTATGTAATGCGTAGTTCCGACTACGTTGTCTGATGATGTCGGTTAGACCAATGAAACGTTACAAAATGACATAGTTACCCTTATTAACACTTTTTTGACGATGAAAAGCGATCAGTTTGGAGAATTGAATAATTATCTAAATGCACAGTCAATATCACGTATGCTGCCATTCTAATCGGCAAATGTCTCAACGAAATTCTGCTCCTTAACTTCACCTACACACACATACACGCACACACACACACACACACACACACACACACACACACACACACACACACACACACACACACACACACACACACACACACACACACACACACACACACACACACACACACGCACGAATATGTGCATATATATATATATATATATATATATATATATATATATATATATGTATATATGTATACAAAGTGATTGATTATAAATGAGGAAGGAATATTCTCTCAGACCTTTCCGTTTCCTTGCATTCCATTCACCATTCCCATTTCCAAATTTATCATTTTAGAGGTGGTGGGCTTTTCAACGGCGGGAGGCTCCATCTTCAACCCCAGAGCTTTCTCTTCTCACGAAGATAGCCAACTGTACCATTGTCTAGTCGAAAAAGGCACAAGACGGCAGCGCCGTATCTGATTCCACTTGTGCAACAGTAATTATTTCATGCCTGGGAATCAGTCTATTTGTTTGGCACTTAAAGCTGTTTTCTACTTATTGCGAATCTTGTCTACAAAGTGCAAGCATCCATCTGACGAGCGCATGCGTAACACATCATCAACACGCCCCTGTGACGTCATCGTCGATATAGCATGTTTTGGAGTATGCCTCTATAACCTGGTTACAATTATGCCGGTCAAAGTAAGTGCATTTCAGGGCATATGGAAGCTCATTTTCCCTAAACGCAGGGGAGCTGATATTCAGCGGCATGCGTCACGTGCATCAGGTCAGCTCGGCTCCTCTAGCCACTGCGAGCACGGATCAGTGCTGAGCTATAACAGCTTTTTGTCGTCTGGATCGCTCGGAAGTTTTGACTTTCTCCGTCTCCATTTTGGGGAAGGGCAAAAGATTATGTTGCTAAATGCTTGGCAAAAAATTATTTTGCCGGGTCGCGTTTGTTTTTGGTAATGGGCGATCAGGCTGTGCGCCATGCCAGTGACTTCAACAGACTGGGTCTGCCTCAAGATCGTGTTTGAGTTAAATACGTAGAGAGCAGTAGCATACTCTCCTGATTCACATAGTATTTATACTTTCGTAGGGAGCTTCCTTGTTGGCTGCAGTAATTATACAAAGCTTTGGCTTTAACAGAGGCACATAGGAGGTTATTAGCAGATGGCGGTAACTTTATCGAGACATCTTTTGAGTCCAAAACGCTACTGTGGAAGGCAGGGTAGAAAGCATTTATACTTCAGGCATTCTAGGTCTGTTCAAGATTGGAAATACGTACTTTTTAATAAGTATTCCCTGCTCGTTGTGGAAAACATCAAGCAGCATTTGTTTTTTGGTGGGCTCAATTTTAATCCGATCAATAAGCAAATGCCAAAGAACTGAATGAGCGCATGGTTGGCCTGCCAGTTTTTTCACACCAATGCCTGCTCATGAAATTGCTTGATTTCTCTCACGCTGATTGGCGTTCTTTATGGATGCTTCCAGACTTGCCGAGCTTACCCATTTTTAAAGAGAAAACTTACATTTTGCGATCTATCTCTAGTTCGCTAAACATACCAGTGAGGAGGTTTTCTGTTTCCGCGCCGCACTAAATCTGGACAATGTCGTGACAACCATAGCCACCACAGCAGATGTACGCAGTGTTGAGATGCTCCAGATATCCAGATTGCCGCCAAACCACACGGCATCCAAGGGCATGGCGCAGTTTCGCCAGGGGCATGGCGCAGTTTGGCAAGGGACGTGGCGCAGTTTCGCCAGGTTTTCTTAGGCTTCTCACAAGACACGTGACGAGTTTTCAGAACAGCCCGTTAAGTCCGCCGATAGCCCGTCAACTTTGGTCATCACATTGCAGCTGATGTATGCCAAGTGTAGGCGGAACTTTGGCCAAACGAGCAATGAATAGGGATCATGTGGGCGGCTTCTGCAGTGTATGAGTTGTCAAAGGTCGCATCGACAACAGAGTTTGTGGAATTCCGCAATATCTTTGGGATTCTGGTAGACAGACAATGCTAAAAGCGATCGCTTCTACATGCCCACGGCCAGCTGCTTAGCACAGTTGCAGTTTGGGGACGTGACCCTGCTAGAGCTGAACAGCACGTTTTTTCTCATTCACAACAAAACTGTAAGCAGCTATCTAAGTCTGTTCCCGTAGTCCATCCCCAACGCGTTCAGTTCACTAAGTTTGTTCAGCTTCGCTGCGTCCGCAGATCCGGCCAACACGTCAGGCAGCAGGCTTCCTTTTGTGTGATAGGGGCTTTACAACGTATTAAGCTTCTGAGGCTATATGAAGTCGCCTGTCTCATCCTGGCGGGAAGGGTGACACGGCGGGAAATCGAACCTCATTCCTCCGCTTTCCCAGATGTGCAGCTTTACCACCACACTATTGGTACTCAACAAGCTTGCCTTTGGCGCCAGATACAACCTCAGGACAGACGCTGCCAGACACTGGGATGCATTCATCGCACGGAACAGACCGGGCAGTCAGACTCAAGGCACAACATCAAACGCGATCGCAAAATCGGCCAGCTGCCGTGAGTTTACAGCAGCGTAGCAATTCAGTTCGGCTGATATGGAAACACATCGAAGTTTCAGACAAGAATTTATGCTGTTACGACTGTTGCCTTGTAGCTGTTTGCGAATGACTAAGCTTTTGGAAATATGTGCATCATTGGAACAAACGCTGAAAGAGTGTTCAATGAGGTATGTTTTGTGCTCTCGACCAATTGCATTGCAAACTGAGATGGCGACACTCAACGATGCTAAGCGTGCACCACAAGTTAGGTTGCCATAGACCACACCATACCATAAGATACCATACCATATCATACCATAGGAGATACTAGGGGAGTGTGACCGTTCCTTTTGCTCTTCCGATCACAAATATCGTAAAAAAGATCATAAAAACGTTCCATTTTTAATGCGCATGGTGCTTCGCTAACATAATGTACTTGAATACAGAGTTGTTAAACTGCAACCGGCAGATGTGTATGGATAGTCGGGCCTTCTAACCGCAGAAAAGTGCTCGATAGCGGTGGAAGGAAGACTAAAACCACAACATGCGCTTTAAACACGTACAGAACTACTTAAATTAGCCCTAACTTTTACACGAAAATTGCATCCAGTGATGTCCATGCTGTTCGGACTTCTCATAATACAAGCTCTAATTCGGGATACACATTTAATGAGCATCAATGTAGCACTTGACACGATTGATGAGACGAAGGATTAGCCGATTACCCGTGTTCAGAACATCTGTGACCTTTGTGAATCTGCCCCTGGCTTTCCGCACATGAAGTTTAGTGGAAATCATGTAAGACGCAAACTTCTGTTCTGCTTCAGGCCATTCGAGGTAAGATTCACAGAGGTTGAACGTAGTGTGAAAATATACAATTTGGTGCGATAATATGACCGTTTCACATCAATGAAAATAAGCGTATTGCACCAAACGCAGGCAATGCAAACACAAATCCACAGGCAACACCAGAAATCATGTGATGATGCCACGTAATGAAAGCTGCATTATTTCAATAATGAACGGTTTTTTTAACGAATGACGTAACCGTACAGCAAAAACGCGCCTGAGCGTCGTTTGGAGTGACGGATATCATTGCACTTCGTCCAACTTCGTCCAACTGTTCATGCCTCACATAGCCGAAAATTTACTGTCAGCGACATCAGTAACTTCGGAATTCATGCAAACGACACGCGGGGGTTGACCTTAAGCGGAACGAACATTAAGTGTTTACCTAAATGGGCCTTGAAAGTACAATGTTTTGCAGTCGTCGTAACATACGAAGCATAAAACAAGCAGCACCTCACCACAAACCACGTCTTCCTCGCGAAATTCGCCGCGGAGGTGTTCAATTCCATTTCAATGTCTTCAACTCGCAAAGCTGCAGTACATATGGTTTGCATCCATGAGTAGACGGGGCATGTGTAGACAGTATATTTTTCAACTTTCCACCAGTGTTGGCTAGCGGTGGTCGACCCGTACAACATGTTATACAATCTGGTAGAGTGATTCCCGAAAGCTGAGTGTCATAAGTGGGCTATAGCCTCCATATATTCAGTACACAGCATTAATAAGTCAGTAAGCAGTAGGCACATGTACAGCACAATGACAGAAACAGTGTAACCGTGCAGGCAGTGTTTGAACTCGAGGAAAAATAATGGGCACCATCACACTTGTAAATTCGGCAATAACTGACTGTTCGATAACAAGATTTCCAATGGCCGAATGGCCGAAATGGGTTCATGGAAATCTGCGGGAGCCAGACAAGTCGCACTGAATGACCCAGACAGCGGCACTGAAGGACCCCGTCGGTATAATCCGCCAACTTTCACGCCAGCTGACAGCAATTTACTCTATCACTGAGCGGACGTGGGCGAAGTGATCGATATCCTTCGAGGAGACGTAAGCCCGTCTGACCTTATTTTGGCTTCGGGAGAAACTCCCTGCTCCGGGTTTGCCAAACTCTGAAGCGGACAGTAATCTGCTGATCTTAACAATGTCGCTGCTAGCACTGTCAACATACGTGTTTTTGCTGCTACCGACTTAGTGGAATAAATGTTTCGCAATGAGTGTATAATGACGCTCCCCGACCTCGCATGATGCAAATATCCATGAACGTGGCCTCCTAGAGCGCATTTCAATTGCAATGCGTGATTATGGATGAACTAGCTCATCGCGGTATCCTACCCAATGTGCCTCAATCCCGAGTCATCTCAAAATAACCGTACGACAAATATTAGGCTTATGGTACCCAAGCGCGTGGGAAACACACAAGCGAAAATATGGCCGTTTCCCTACCCCGCACAGCCACTCAATGCTCATCTCTCTCAAACTGCAGGTTCGTAGCAATGCATGCAAAACATTGAGGAGAAACAGAGGCCAAGACCTACCCCCGGCCGCTCTGCGAAAAAAAACGGCGCCGCATTGATGACACAAACTTGCAAGTAAGCGACGACTGTCAATGAGTGTCCAGTGAGGGTGGTTGCCGTGTCTGAGGTTCCAATGAGTGTCCAGTGAGGGTGGTTGCCGTGTCAAAGGTTCCAATGACGTGATCATATTTCACCGTGCCGGTGTGCCTCCAGAGTTTAAGCTGAGAGCACAGCAGCCCATATGAAATTTGCAAGTGAGTGAACCAGACGCGAGGTTTTCTAGTGAAGTCACCGCGTACATTTGAACCTCAGGCTTTGGAAGCATTCCTAACCATTTTAAGCATCGGAGCTACTACAACAATAAGCAAAACTTGTATTTTGATAAGGCTCTTCCCTGGTAAATGGTATGAATATAGACACAAATTTATGTAGGCACAAACTATGCACACATTTGATGCTAAAGGTTGTGACTGACCTGATACCCCGCATACGTTATGCGCCGGTGTTTAGAGCAAGCTACGGCAATGGCATAGTGTAGATAAATTAGAAACCATAATTCGGCCTCGATATTTTATAGCATGCTTCGTGTTACAATCAAACGCCCGTTGCGTTTTCATTTAATTGTGGGCAAGGTTCGTACATATGACCAGCAGATAATGGGCGGTAGTTACTCGGTAACGTCTCCATGTTAATCACGCAAAACTCAAGCAAAATTGGAAAGTTTCCACAAAAATGCATTTGTAAGAAATCCACTATCCATTGGACTGCCGCCCATTTCTTGTTTTGATGGCATACGATGTTTTCCAAAATGTGTCCAGGTTCTTTGTGTTTTTCATTTTTTAAACAAAACTCTAAGCCACCGCAACAACTCACGTCGTCCAGCCCACGACAGCAAAACCGTCAGGAAGCATCATGCTGACTGACCTTGAGAACGGCTCCCGGGTCTCCGCTAGATGTCACCGGCGTCTGCGGACGCCGCGGGCGCTGTCGACCGACCGCTCCGCCGGCGAGGACGGAGCCGACTGCCCCGGCCGCGCCTGGGAGCCCAGCCGCCAGCCGAACTCGACGCAGTCGTCGGGCTGCTGCACCACATCGGACGCCGGGGGAGGGGGAGGGGGGGCACCCCAGTCTGGCTACGTCTGCGGCGCAGTGAAGTGGAGGCACCCTTTTGCAGAACTCGTCGGCGATGTAGCCCGCTGATGGGAAACCTTTCGAAGATGATCGGGAAAGGGCAGGGATATAATCTCAGGCCAGTTGTTCCGTGCTTTTAGAACATTGTTCACGAGGACTATGATAGATCTGTTCCTGGTGCACGCCCCACATGAATGGATGATTGCATTGCGTGGCTTGTTGAATGTCGGTTTGCCTTTTCACTTATTTGATCAGCCGATTTCCTCCATCTTTAGAGCCTACGGAGCAAAAATGTTTTGCCTGTATGCATCATCAGTTGAATGAGACATGACATGCTTAGACAAGTGTAATAATGCACCACTTCATTAGATGCTGCCGCATGTTTACTCTGTGCATTTGATAGAATGTGCTGCATGGATTGCTATTGGAGCCCAGTCCTCACTGAGCGAAAACATGACTGTTTGGAAGCAGCCTGATCTTGACAGCCCAGTAAAGTAATTTCCGTTCGGTGCAACCGACACTTCTTGCCGTAAGGCTGTACTGCTTCATGTGATGTCATGACCGGTTGTCCTGTGCAGATCTTTAGTTCTTTCAGATAACAGTGGGCAGCCTTTGACAGGTCACACAAGCGTGCTTTCTTAAGCGTAAACACTGGAGCAGAGTTTTCAGACGAGCCGAACTTGAATAGATTCAAGAATAGGAATATTGCGGGCCCTGGAATCCTGAAGCGAAGATTCAAATCTTTTGAATTAGGACTCAGGTCCTAAAAGCGCACTTCATCCTGAATGACAGGATTCGAATGTACAATTAGTTGTTTTAGACATAACTCCACTTAATGTTCCGTGGCATAAACTAAGTGCGACAAGATATGGCCGTTCAACATCGCACGATGCCCCCCTTCCCCCTCCCCCTCCTCAGTTCCGATGCAAAAAAAAACAGTCTATTCAAACCTTAAATCTGCGAAAAAGTCCACCCGCTGCAGGATTCGACTAACAAAATACTGCAAATTCACGGCTCCAGTAAGTAAACGCGTTTATGAACGCAGTGGCCAACGATGGGTATCCACGCTCGTCGTCATACCAGCGAATGCATATGTTTCAGGAACAGCAGTTAGGCTTTCGCCACACCACCACATGCATTAATCTACAGGAGTCGCTTATTTATTGTAGCGCTTGCTTCTCTGCCACACAGGAAGCAAACACGTGCTGACGACACGCTTCGAAACACGTTGTCGTGTTTTTTTGTGTTTGATTCCCGCGGAAATAGTTGGATGATTGCGTGCTGTTTTTTTTCGGGAAAATAGCCCAAATAGTGCAGTAAGGAGCTTTGCATCACGATGTAACGCAATATACACGCGCCGTAGGCGACATATGTGTTAACGCGACCTTCACACTCCCATCGTTAGCATAGGACACTAAGCCCACATGACGATTCGGGCTTGCCAACAGACGTGTCGCTGTATGCGAGGCCGAGGACGTGTCTACGCGATTCAAAACAGCACAAGACGACGTTCTCGCGTCCCTCCTCTAAAGCACACACGCCGCCTCGTCCCAGCAGACCACGCCCCGCTCCTGTGACGTAGGCCTGCGTCAGGCGGTTCAGTTCTGCCGTAGCTGGACCAGACCCCAGACCGGCAGCTGGCCGCCTGCACACTGGCCGTGCGCTGCAATCGAGCGGGCCCGCCGGGAAGCTCGGCGCGCGCTCGACGGCGTCTGCGTTGCACTGCCGGGGGAGCTTCACACCGAGCGCCGGTCGTCGCTCGCGCAGCAGCGAAACGTCGACCGCCGGAGGTTATAGTGCATGCGCTGCTGCAGGGTCAGCGCGTCATGCGGGATTGCAGTATGTTTATGCCGGATGCGTGACTTGGCTGAATGAAGCCCAGCCGCCGCCGGGCGCGGGGCACGATTGACCTCAGGCCAGCTGGCGGGCCCACCGCACACAGCAGCGCGATGGGCGGGACGGTGCAGATAAGAGACGAAGTGTGGTGCGCCGTAAATGCAACGGTGGCGGTGGACAACACATCGAGCCTTTTGTGGGTAGGGGTTTTCCTACCCGGTCCGTTAGCCACCCGTGGCGCCTCACCATAACCTGCCCATTACCCGTTGGATATGAGACTTGCAGGCCTGGCACCCGTACATTAGACTTTTAATTTAGCCGATTATTTATGAAACAGAGTGCCTATTTCATGCTTGAAGTCTTCATTTAAAAGCTTTCATCGGCATTTATTCCTGCGATTTATTTCTAGTTGCAGCGAATGTGCACCTTAGCAGTCTTCTCCGATGCGTATATTCATGGTATTAGTAGTCCCAATGATAAAGTGAGCCACAGACCGCTTGAGATCACTGTGAACATGAGTCAGGCGTACGTTATCACTTACATCCATTGGCTACCCATGTGTCCCATCACGGGCTTTAGCTGTGCTCATGCAGTGTGTTTTGGATGCTTAGTATTGTGGGAGGATATTTCAATGGATGAAAAGTACATGGTTTGATAAGATGAACGTCTTTTTCCATTTAGTTTTGTAGGGGGTGTTTTGTTATATTTAACTGGGATTATGTTCTGTTTTATGCATACGCATGGATCATAAATGCATTAATCTACAGGCGCTTGGTCCCCGAATTTCTTTATTTCTCAAACTGTACCCGTACTTATAACCGAATTTTCTTTTTTCCTTTTTTCTTTAAAACTTGTACCCAACTCGGTCTGTTATTCTTGCTCCCCGGGTGTTTATGGGTTAACCGCACCGTAAAGGCCTCTCAAAAAATGTCAAAGGTTGTCTTCGCCCCCCCCCTTCCAGCAGTCTGCCTTCCCACTCTCTCTCCAGTGCACATCACATTTTACTGAGCTTGAAGAGCTTATTCGGCGTCCTCGGAAATTCCGGGTCTCCATACAATGAAGCCTCAAAACCACCCCGCAGGGCTTCTAAGTTCATGGATCTTGATCAATCGAAGTATATAACCCCTCGATTTGAGCGCCGTTGCGCGTGATGCGCTCTGTCAGCAATATCCGCTCCACCTTTGCATGCAACATAAATGCCATGCGGATGACATATCAGTATTGAAATAGATTGATATGTTGTAGGTTGACGTAAGCTGATTGCCTAGCATTGTCGGTTTTCTTCAACACGCGCTATGGTGGGGGGGGGGTCAAGTTGCCCCCCTCCGAAGGTTTTTTCCAGAATGGCCTCAGATCGGCGCGGCGTAGCCGTTCCACTTTTTGCTGTAGACAATTGCATATCGGATTGCCTGGCATCAAAACAGGCTGGTTTTATCGAAGGCAATTTCTAGGGAATCCTTCAATCTGATCCGACAACTGAGTGTTAGACGAAGCCATACATCTCTGAGATGCTTTTTTAGGCAACAAAACAGTTGAATGAGCAAATTAAATTGACCGAAGGTGAAGTGTGAAGGTCACACCAAGGCCAAAACCAACCTGTTTTGTTACTATAGGGCTTGCTCTATGGGATAGCTTCTGGTGCTCATTTCGAGTTTATTGATAGCAGGAACTGCATTATACGTCTTCCATGGACTTCTTAGAGGTCAGAATAGGTCATTTTACTAAAATGGCACAGCTCAACATTTTGTTTTAGGAACATACTGCCTAGCGTAATCTTTGTCGCTTAGTCAAATGCAAAAATCAACGCAATCTTGTATGATTTTGGTCACCTTGACCTTCAAAAGGTCAAAAAAGGTCACGGACTTTGGATGAAAATGTGACCTTTTGCCTAGAAACGGTTAGCTAGGTTCTGGGGGCACTTTGGAGACCATCCTGGAACTTGACCTTGTTTTACCTTTTTGACTCAAAGGTCATGATCTAGAAGCCTGAAACTCTGACCTGAGTGAGCTCACGCACAGGTCAACGCACACTGTAAATTTGGTGTCTGTAGCTTACTTAATTCCCGATATCTCAGGGGGTCAAATTGAACCCCCTGAGATCTCGATGATGATCTCGATGTTCGGCGAGATGAGATCCCCGTCACTTATCAGATGACAGCGAACTTTGAAAAAGATGCGTCTGCCGAATCCGTGCAAACATCCTTCTCTGTGCATGCCAATGAAGGCATGCACAGAGATTTCTTTGATATTATTTATTTTGAATCAAATACTAATTTTCTCGCCTGGAATGATATCTAACATGCTGATGCTGATACGGTATTACATATCACATCACACTCACTCATCAATTCGCTTAGTTCTATATCGAGCGGGAGGGCGGGAGAATTCCGGCACTCCTCAGACTTGTCGCTGGTTTCTCCGAAGCGGTATGGACCTTTTCGGTAACCTTTTATTGTTTTTCGCACACGGTTATTTTACGCATCGCGTGAACATTTTGCATGCTTGGCGTGCGTCGCGATTTCAATATCCGGTAGTAAAAAGGGAACTCCATTGAAAGTTCACGAGCATGCCCACGTGGTGATATTCCCGGGCTGTGCGCAGTGCCTTGCGTTTACGGGAGCAACAGGTACCTCCGGTTAATCAGACAATTGCAACATGCGTATGGTTATTACCATATAGCAAAGTGGCATAGCAGAGTTGGCTGTAGGACTCGAAATATATAGCATGAAAGACGTGCTCAGGTTTTGCGACAGGGGATGCAAGGAAACGCAGTGTTGAACATGTGCCAGCAGTACCGCGTTATGAATGGGCAGTGCATGACAATATACGCCCATGTGACGTTGGAGGAAAGAAGATGATTGGTTGATCGCGCAGTGTCGCCTCCAGAAATGAGGGCAAAGGGTCGGGGACCAAAAGTGGAAGGTAATATTGCATTTCTCGTTTCGTCGCAGAAAGGCACATGTAATAAAGAGCGTGCCAGAGGCGAGTCGCGGACGGCTGAGGTTTGCTTGATTCTCAGGATGCCGGGCTCTTTTGAGTCCGCTCCTGTAATGTGCCATTGATCAGTGGTTACCGTCGTGTATACTTCCGCGTAACCATCATCACCATTTAAAGAACGGATGGGCCTCTGGCATGACCGAATAGGCTTGCTTCATCAAATTGCAGTGTTTTATCTCATAGCTCTTCGTAGAGCGGGTGCTGCTTCAGTTTACATTAAGAATATATTTTACAAGCATGGGGTTTCGGCCTCATCATCCACCAAAATAGCTGAAAGTTGTTTCCGTTTACTTGCATTGAGTGCATTGCCATGCCTTGAAAAAAGGTTATTTATGACCACTGGCGTAGGCTGTTGAGTACCAAGGTCTGAGCCTGGGTGAGCACTGTTAAAAGCATTGCTGACGAAGTAAGCTCTGAGTTGGCGTTCTAAAGCTCCTCACGCCCGCGTTTGAGCAATATGACTGGGATGTTTGCAATATTTTATAAACAGCTTAACCTGTGCCTGACGTAAGGAGATAATTTACTAGCTCACCTGCATGGAGTCTCGTGACAAGTGCATTGCCATCGGCATGAGAAACAACATGAAAAACATGGTTGCCGACATGCTGGTACGCAGCCCACCATTGAGATTTGAGTGCTTGAGATGTCGAACGTGCGCATGTATTCAAGATTTTCCAGTCGGGGCTGAGAAGCTCCCCGTACATTGTGTGGAAAATGGCGTTGACATTGTGGATGCATTTCGTCCACGTTGTCTGTTTCTACTGCTGTCAGTGAACTACTTGCCTTGCTTGCAGTGTACACTGAGCGTGTCGAATGAATACAATCGATCGTTACCTTTGATACTGATGCTTTTATGAACTCTGAAATACGGTTCCGTGGCCTTTATCGTGACTACTTTATCGTTACATGTCTTCAGTAATGATGTGGGAAAATGCCGTGTAGACAGAAATGCTCGCACAACTGTGCGGACGTCTTACCTCTGCATGCACATATGTTTACGACACATGTGCTGCAGCGAAATGCGATTGGCGTAATACACCTAGCTTTGTCTCACGGTATGATTTTTGCAACATTTTCTGCGTAAGCCGTCTCCCATCTCACTTGATCTCACTTTTATGATCAAATTCTACTCTGTCTTTAAATGAACGCACAGGCACTGTAATATTCTCACAACATGGCATGAGCGCATGTTCGACAGTAAGATAGCGGTATAATCAGAAGTCTGACCTTGACTGCCGCGCGGTGCGGACGTGCCCTCGAGCTAATGACCGTCCTCATGCGTGAGGCGGAACGTGGCCGGGGCGCGCAAGGCGGGACATCCTTACACGGTGGTCAACGGTGGCTCTTAATACGCGCCCGGGTGGCCGGTTGGACACCCTTTGCTTGGATGGGGGTCAATTTGACACCCCTGAGATTTCGGGAACTAAGAAAGCTAAAGACACCCAATTCACGGAGTGTATTGGCCTGTACGTGAACTCCCTCAGGTCAAAGTTTGAGGCTCCTAGGCTATGACCTTCGGGTCAAATAAGGTCAAACAAGGTCAAATTCCAGATTGGTCTCCAAGAGGCCCCTAGAACCTAGACAAGTGTTCTAAAAAAAGTGTCACACGCTCAGTTAAGGTAAGTGACCTTTTTGACCTTTGAACAGGCACATGGGTAGCTGGTTGCATACCCTTCGCTCGGGTAGAGGGCTCAATATGACCCCCCTCCCTGAGATATCGGGAACTAAGAGAGCTAGAGAGACCAAATTCACCGGGTGTGTTGACCTGTATATGAACCCACTCCGGTCAGAGTTTGAAGCTCCTAGGTAATAACCTTCGGGTCAGATAAGGTCAAACAAAGTCAAATCCAGATCGGCCTCCTAAGGGCCCCTAGAGCCTAGGCAACTGTTTTGAGCAAAATGCCACACGCTCATATAAGGTCGGTGACCTTGTTTGACCTTTGAAAGGTCAAAATGACCAAAATGATATAAGACTGTTTTGAGTTTTGCATCTGGATAAGCGACAAAGATTACGCTAGGGACTATGTTCCTGAAAAAAAATGTTGGCCTGGTTCATTTTAGGTCAGTGACCTATTCTGACTTAAAAGAAGTCCAATCAGTATATTCGAAATTGGTACCAGAAGCCAGCCCATACAGCAAAAACAAAACAGGCTGGCTTTTACCTTGGTCTGACCTTCATACCTGATCCTAGGTCAATGCTATTTGTTCATTCAGTTGTTGTGTTGCCTAAAAAAAGTATCTCAGAGATGTATGGCTTCGTCTAACACCCCGTTGTTTGATCGGACTGAACGATTCCCTAGAACGTGCCTTAGCCGAAACCATGGCCCGACTTTGACCTGCCATAGGTCAGCAGCTTTACAAGGTACTTATAAATATTTGATGTCAGACGATCCACTATTCATTTTTCTACAGCTATGCAAAATTTGGCGCGGCCACACCGCGCCGTTCGGAAACCATTCCGGGAAAATCTTCGGGGGTCAATTTGATCCCCTCCCCCACCCGAGCGCGTGTTACCGGACGTCGTAAGTGTCTAGGCTCGCCTGGATCTTTTCAGCAGTTACCAACAGTTGTGTGGGTTATGGCCTCTAGCGAGGACTCAGATTCAGCGGCCCGGGCCCGGGACTAATAGACGAGCTGGCGAAACGGAAAAAACTGGCAGATGTCGATCACGGACATGATCTCTTCTTTGGAGAAGAGGTGAAAAAAGCCTCCAAAAGACAAGTCTCCTCTAAAGGCTGAACTCATGAATTTCACCAAAGCAATCATTGGAACAACCCTCGAGGCAACGTTGTAAAAGCACATTGCAAATCTGTCCAAAACAATGGAAAGAAAGATCACGTCCCAGGAGAGAGCGATTGAAAAAGTGGAAGGGGAGCTTTTCAGAAGTCAGGGACCACTGATCGCTTGCAACGTGAGCTCAAAACTTGTCTGAGGAAGGTAGAGGAGCTGACAGAACAGACAGATGACATCGAGAGAAACAGTAGATTCCATAACCTTATTCTCTGCAGTAACAAGTTCGGACAAAAAAGGAAAGAGGAGTTATCAAGACTAAAACTCGCGAGATATTGACAGGTGGCTTCTCTGACATCACCCTACGAGAAGGCATGTCTGCGACGCATCGTCTACTAAAGTAAGCACGGCCACCTGCGCCTATCGTGACGAAAGCCTGCATAACAAGATACATGAGGATTGTCTGAAGCTAAAAAAAACGCGTCGATGTCGCGGCGCTTGTGTATTCATAAGCGGGTCGCTGACCCGAGTGAAGCGCGAGCTCTTCATCAAGTTACTTGTGATAAAAAAGGAAAAGATGCTGAGCGCAATTTTCGCGAAAAATGGTTTCCCGAGCTACAAGATGCCCCAGCGGCAGACTCGTGTCCGCGTTACGAGGCAGCAAGATTCGGAGATCTGCGTCGGCAGCTAGCGGCTACGGGTGGCGCGCCGGCTGCGGCCAGCGAGAGTGGTTTGGGCCTGTGTTCTAGCGGAAGCTGAAGCTGAAGCAGAAAAAAGCTGAAGCTAAAGCAGAGGCTGGAAAAAGAGCGGTGCTCTTCTCTTAAGTAAACTGCTTAGAAAATGGTCTTAAACCTTCCAGATGCTTCTTGGCGGCTGCGGGAGAGACCGGTCGATGATGAGGTAATTCGCATCCTACAGGAAGGAAATTACTTGTTTGTAACGGGGTGGAAATATTCTCGAAGCTTGTCGATTATGTTTCACAGCACTGCATAGTTCGACCAAAGCCTCTGGGAGAGATTTTGACTCTGTTGAAGATGTTACAGAACTGTCAAACAACGATCGTACCCTAAGCGAGGAAACAATTACACGCGATGAGTGCAAATGCGTGGCTGATTCTTAAGAGAGGGCACCAAAAACTGCTAAAAAACAAGCGTCTGATCTGCTTGCTATAGGCCATTTAGAATGAGTGGTAAGGTTCTTGATACGCGTTAAGGAAGAATAATCAAGACGCTGATTGATTCGGATCGAAGCGGATTCATTAAAGAAAGGTATATTTGTGGTAACATGAGAAACATACAAGCCGTTATTTATTATGCCACCATTGACGCCAGCACGGGCATATTGGTCGCGTTAGATTCTAAATCGGAATTAAATCACTAGAGCATGACTTCATACTTAAGATCCTGCGTCGGTTTTATTTCGGAGAGCATTTTATAAGATGGGATTTTCTCCTCAACGTGGTATAATGAAATGGTGGCCTGTCTAAGATCTTTTTACACTGGCTTTAGAGATGCTGCCCTTTAAGATAGATCTTACAATTAATCAAGAGAAATCACCATGTCTTGGGTAGAACTAAAAGTGTCAAAATATGCAGAGTACACAACTGCGTCTGTGAAAGATGAAGGGTTTGTTCAAGAAATTCAAAATATTCTCAAAGACTGCTGAGGCATCAGGGCTTCAAATGAATTTAAATAAAACTAAGCTTACGTGGCTAGGCCGGTATTGATCAAATCTTCCAGCCGTATGTGGTGACTAACCTTTCGGTAAAGCTGAGATTCTAGGTCTGGTTTTCTGCAAAGACAGATTGTGGTGATGAAAATATAAATCCTACAATACGCTACATTACAGGAGTGTTGAGCATGTGGGCACAAAGACAAGGAAGTATAATGGGAAGAGTATCAGTTGCCAAAAGTCTATTTATCTCTAAGCTGATTTATGCCATCCCCTGCATGGCTAGCCACAATCGTTCGTTGGTACAGATTCGATATTTAACCATGGCGTGTACCTTGCGTGGCAGATCACCCAAGGTAGCCTGTGAAATGTTTTTTTCTGAGAACGAAACAGAGAGGTTTAGAAGCTCCTCCACATTGTATGCACAACGCCTTGAAGCTTAGCTGAATTGTCCGCCTACTACGGTGTACATCCCAGTGGCAATTCGTTCTCCAAAGGCGTCTAGCACCGTCTTCCATATACATATATATATATATATATATATATATATATATATATATAGATAGATAGATAGATAGATATATATATATATATGTATATATATATATATATATATATATATATATATATATTATTCTGATAAGATGATATATCTGATAAGATAAAAATTCTGATCATGGTTCTTCAAGCCTGAACCGAACACAGGACAACTAGAAATGGATTTCGAGATTGCCGAGATTATTTACGAGATTATCGGGTTTAACAATTGCATCCTGATAAAAATTGTCCAGCCTTCCATCGCCACATAGATCTGTGTCGCGTGAGATTCCCTGGCGACATCATTCCCTGACAGGGACAATTATTGAAGTACGACCAACTGCGCGCGAAGTGTTCTGATTGCCGAATTAACCTCCTTGGTTATCAGGGTTTAGTGAGTGCTATTCCCGCAAGGTGGACGCTGTTGTTAATCCCGTGTTTGCTCCAAGAACACGGGAGCTTGGACTGAATATCTACAGGAGCGAGGCAGGCACAACAATCCTATAAATTTGGTCTACGATAAAAGCCACTTGCTGCATTTTGTTCAAAGGAATTGTATTCTCTGGGATCAACGACACAAAAACCAAAAGCGCTCTTCAAATGGGAATCGGAGAGATTCGCCCTGGAGATATGGACAAAGCATCTCAAAATCGCTTACCGCTTTGGGTCCTCCACCTAGCTACAGTCGCTTCAATTTCAGGTATTTGATAGGTGCATATCCACCAAACGATAATTGCACGTGAGACGCGTCATATAATCACCAGCATGCAAGTATTGTGCGGAAAATGATATGCTAGTGCAATTGTTCAACGGCGAGCCCGTGCGTGCCTTTTGGCGCATGATATCAGCTAGTGTAAGCCAAATGTTAAACCCACTCGAATCAGGCTCGACTCGAGCGCTGTGCTCTTTGCTGATCCAACTTCCCATGTGCTGTGAATCTAGTGATATTGCAAGCTAAAGATCTATCCACATGAAAGGAAGAAAAGAAGATAAGCGTTCCTTGGAAGCATTTGGGATGCATGTAGAACAATTCTTTCAAGCCAAACGAATGCAAGGTGACAGAAGTGAGCGGAATCAGTAGTGACTCATGGAAAAATGGCGATTGTTTTGTGATGACGACATGATCATGACTCATGGAAAAACGGCGATTGTTTTGTGATGGTGACATGATCATGTTCTGAGCAGTGCAGCCAAACGGTGGTCAAGATTGTCGTGCAGGCATGACGATGCGTCATTGCGTTCTGTTGCTTTGCCGGCATGTCTGATGCTGCTCTGGGAGATGTGCTGTGTCCAACAGGGTGGCTTGACAACGGTGTCAATATCGGTGTGCGCAGCGGACTGCTGATGTGGGCTCTTGATCCTGGGGGAAATAACATCATAGCCCAGTGCATGTTTAAGTGCGTACGTGTGTGTTTGCAAGACGTGTTGTGTTGAGTGTTAATAAAGCGTAAAAAATGAAAAAGACAAATTTACAGCAAAGGGATAAGATGGCATGTGTTAAGTGTTACAAATCGCTAAGTACTCTCCATATTTCCCTTCGTGTTGTGACAAAATTCTGGATGCATGGGATGCGCAGGGATCGTTCCAGGTCCAGGTGTATTACTGGGGGGGGGGGTCTCCAAGAAAAATCGGCGACCATGCCGATGCGTTAATTTTCGACATTATATGCATTGCCTTACACTTACGTGAGCAACTTTGAATGAATATGACATTTGTAACATGGCTATGGTTAATGCAGTATAGAAAACATCATGGCAGTTCCAGGGCTCGAAAAATGGTTCAGACAGAGGGTGAAATGCGTTATGAGTATTATGCGGGAAATAAGCTGCGAGTGTTATTGTGGGAAATACAATGAGAGATATTTTGGACATGTTCAGTTATCTAGATGCAACGGGTTGCACTTCAGTTAGCATTTATGCACATAAAAAGATATTGCTGGTAAAAAAGGCGTGCTGGGGTTTAGCGAGAGTGGGCTTTGTGGAAGATAGTCTCGAGCCCGTGTGAACATTGCGACGCTATAAATGGATAACATGAGAAAATCTTTGCACATTTGCGTCTGGCGGGAAGCAAAAGACACGTCTCTGCCCAGAAGACTATTCAGGGATGGAGATAGGGTTTTATAATATACGGAACATAAAGCACAAAAACCAATGTTGTGTTCCACCCTTCATTTTGTACGGTCAACATCGTCCTAAGATATCATACCAGAAGCGAGTCCAGGAACGACAAAAGAAGGTGGTGGTGCACTATACGCAAACCGTGGCCATCAACAGCGCGGGTCGTCAGAGAACGGCCAAGGCAACGGGCTACGCTCCAAGAACATTTCCCTCTTCTACTCTTTTGAAAAAAATGGGCACGCCCATGTTACCTGTCCATGCATGCTGTATGGGCGCCATACTTCATGTACCACACATAGTACCGTTGTGGCCGGCGACATTCACCCTCGTAGATGTCATGACGCTGCCTACGCCAAAACGTCGGTTTGAGCATGCTTTTCTGACAACAAAGCAAAGCATCATAGCAGTTGATGCGCTTACACTTAGCTAAAACCTGTTCGACTGTTTTGGTTGCCACTTTATAGTGTATCTCCTTGATGCGCCAATAATGTGGTGGTGGGGGAAGACCTCTCACTCCTTCAAAAATACTCTCGGCTATTATTTCACTCCTTTTACACTATGTCGGGGAATCTGAAACACCGTTTGGGTTTCAAAATACGTCCAGTAATTCCCGAGATCCCGGGGGTGGAATCAGCCCCCTCCCTCCCCCCCCCCTGCTCCTCGACATAGACCTATCGGGAGCTCTCTGGGGATAAGGATAATAAAATGTGGTAAGAAAACATCTTTGCCAAAGAAGCGTCAGCATAGTCGACATCATGGTGGATAATCATCGGTTATTTTTTAGGGTTTAAATAGGCAAAACCTTTTGCAGATCCGCTGAACATATTCAAGATAACATCTATATTTTCTCCGGCATTTTCTCAGGACGACTGGAACCTTTGAAACAAAACGAGACCCATATACAAAACCATTAGGGTTTTGTCCCACACATCATTGATGTGGGTCGGCACCTGGCCTAAGTTATTATACAATGGAAGCGATTTCCTCGTGCCCTCTCCCCCCTCTTACCTCGTCTCTCTCTCTCTGTCTATCTCTCTCTCTCTCTCTCTCTTCTCTCTCTCTCTCTCTCTCTCTCTCTCTCTTCTCTCTCTCTCTCTCACTCTCTCCTTCTCTCCCTCCTCATCTCTCTCTCTTTTTCTCTCTCACTCTCTTTCTCTTTTTCCCTCCCCTCCCTTTCTCTCCCTCTCTCCCCCACCCTTCTCTCCCCATTGCTTTGACCTTGACTGCGCATGACTCGCTATGCTTGCAGAGCCCTCAGACTCAGAGTGCGCCATTTGTCGTGAAGCCATGCCCGGCGGCGTTTCGCCGTGCCGAACCGGCAGATATCGATTACGCCGAGTGGTGAACTTCCTGGCTTTGAGCGCTATTCATTGCCTCCACTAGGGACGTTGCTTGGCAACAAAAGACTTGCCGAGCCCCCGTGTTTGAGCAGTGGTGTATCCATGTAACAGGCACACCCCTGACAAAAAGCCGGCTCATTCGACGCTAAGCAAGCCCCTCTAGGCGGCGTATAATGGCATATGCGAGCGTGGCCGACCGAGCTGGAAGGTCCGTTCCGTTACCAAGTCCGTTCAGATCGGTACTCTGGGTGACGCTAATGAAGCGAATTATTGGCCAGCCAACATAAATCGTTCACTCAAAATGAAAACACGACGATGAAAGACAGCTGCCGTAAGATAAGTCGAATGAACCCATGTATGGTGGCATTTATGGGCCACAAACTTTGAAAGTCCGACTGATATGACTTCAGCAAACACTTAAAAGATCCTTCACTTTTTAAAACTTGCATAGCACTGCTCTCCTAGAAGGCTTTCGGTTTTTCCATCACTTAAGTTTTACGGGAGACTTAGCTACATAACAAATCGGGTCCGTCAGATCCTTTAATGCTGCTTATGCATTCGTAGCGAAATTTTCGCGGCAAGTTTCACGCGACATTCAGGTTTCAATATTTCCCGTCTTTCCTTTCCCGTTTATGCACTGAAACACTGAGCAAGTTTCACGTGACGTTCAGGTTTCAATATTTCCCGTCTTTCCTTTCCCTTTTATGCACTGAAACATTGAAACCTTTTCCCGTTTCAATTTTTCTGTGCAAGTCTGAGTCGAGGCCAACTTTACGCTCGCAATGCGCAAGGTAGGTTACTGAATCCATTCTGGCATTCCTAAAGCAAAGAGTGAACAACGACCAGAGCAGCCATTAGGCCTGACTAGTGTATCAATCTTAATTCATCAGCGCCACAACCAGACGCCGAATGCAGCCCCTCACACCGCGTCAAGAGCAGCGACACGCAAGCCACCAGTCTTGGGCCTCGCGCCCCAGAATGTGCGGCCGCACTGCGAGAGCAAAACAGACATGCAAGTGGGTAACCTGAAATTCAGATCAAGTGCTCGGATACATTGTAGGAGCATTACAATGTGAAGTTAGGTTTTAGACATGTGCGCGTTTCGTCATCGGCGTTCCCATAGACGGCTCATGGGTCTCGCTGTGAGGGCATGGTCCCAACTACAAGTTCAATCTTTTAGAAATCCCCGAACAGTGAATGCCAGTAGGCACAAGGGGTGGACTTGTGCTGTTTTTTTCAGATTAACTCTTGACATCTTCAATATATGGATACCTGAGATCAGACCTCACGCTAAGTAATGCTTGTTGCGTAAGCCCTGAACCCTACCATCCGACCGTGAAATTCTAGGTCCATGGATGGAACTTCGTGATGAAAGTTAATGTGCTGCAATTCTCGGCACGTTTCATTTTGCCGTCTGACGTCACCTGACCTTTAACGCGGCCGTTGCCACCGGTCGCAGGCCATGCCTATCAGGGGCAAGAAGTGAGCGCTTAAAGTGAACTCGAACTTACCATGTCACTCGCAGGTAGAATCAGAGGGCAGGTGTTCTAGCCAACTGGGCTATCGGGACGGACTTGACAGGAAGGGACGGTGTTTGAACTCGTTTGTGCGGAACTGATTCCACTCTGACTCGAATCCCATGTGGCTGATCTTGACTCTGAACTCGTAGCTCACGGAGCCGATTCAGGTTCTGACTACAGTCAGATTAGCGTAATTTTATACCAATTCCGCTTCAGACTCCAGGTTTACGTGTTTTAATGCCGAAGTCATTTCAATGCAGCTGACTTCGATGAATGCAGCTCAGACCATTGCGTTATACGGAGTACACCACCCTATATGTCACATATGCTTCCGAAATCAAACTTAATATGGGTGTTAATCGCATCATTGCTACTCATGCGGCAACTCCTTTCGTCCGTCCCACTAGTTCAATTACATTTCGATTCATCCGCCCGTGGCGGGGTGTGTTCGAATCGCTTCAAACGCTTGCTATTTGTTCCCGACTGGGCAGCCTGCGGCTGGTGACTGCGGTCACGCAAAAGGTCAGGTGACGTCAGAGGGTAGGACGGGCAGTGCCGAGCGTTTTGGCGCATTAGCCGTCCGTCTCAACAGTTTGCGGTTGACCTAGGATTACTTGAGCGGATGGTAGGGGTCACGGTTCACGCAACAAGCACTGCTTACGGTGAGCTCGAACCCCAGAAATCCATTCATTCAGAACTTCAGGACTAAGTATTTTGTTCATACAAGTCATGGGAAAAATAAGATCAAATGACGCCAACAATTTTCTTTGAGGCATCGCTGGTTAACTAATGCAAACTGAACTCCGACCGATTCGCAATAATTTACCTGCAGAATACATGTGCTAATTACACGACAATATGGCGAATTTCGAAGCCGATTCGGAATCCACCAGAAGTTAAGCACACATCACATCTCGAGTGAACCGACATGGCGACGACGATCATATCTTTTCAGCTGCGAGTGCTCTATTTGATCGCACTGTCCATCATCAAACATAACATCGACTTCTGTGTTTTATCAGGAGCGTCTCCAAGGCTTCGCACCGTGCTTAGCCCGACCCGAGTTGTTAGACTGTCACACAAAGCGACACAGGTATAAACATGCTCACAGGCAGGGGGTGGCGACACCGTTTGAGTACACCCCTCCCCCCTCTCCCCCCCCCCCCCCCACACACAACTTTCAGAACCTGGGGCACTGTTCCCCACAACTTCAAAGAGGCCCAAAATTGCCGAAAGCACTGACACGCGTCTTGGTGAATCGCAGAAAAGCACAACATCTCACAGACAAGGACCAAAATTACTTGACACGACTCTCAAAGCGCCTTGGAAATCGCGAACTGAGCACACCACTTGAAAACCCTTTGAACAGGAAACTCCTCGCAATGCAGTGTCCCGACGGCCCCTCAGCGTGTTTCTCGTGCTTCTGGGCGATCCCCCCGCGGGTTTTATGTCTCTTTGCTGGGTCCACGGTCTGCCGAAGGTCAGGCTGGCCACCCAGTGTTGGGCTGGGCCGCCTCAATGTGGAACATGTTCCCCAATATAAGTTGTTTGGGATGATGCGAGGCTCAATTTTCGTCAAATAGAAAAAGGTTGCATATGTGTGCACCTTCGAAGATGCGAGACAAAGAGTTTGTATTCAAAAGACCCCTGCACTTTTGTGGTGTAATGAGGCACCAATGTCGGCTTCTGACCTAATATCAATATCAGCGCGATCCCGCAACCGAAGTGCCTGCCGGGACCTGCATTTGGCATATTTTCTATACAGCTGCTGCTCCTGTTTTCAACAATTTCACGCGTCGCCCCACCCTGCGTAGGTTACGAGTCGGTACTATGCATGCCGCACAGGGAAAATGCTAAAAAGGTGCATACGTCTTTGAGGTCCATCACAGACAGGTGAAATGAATTAGACTTCCCAAAAGGTGACGAGGCAGCTTAGCGTTTGCTAAAAGATGGAGTAGACATCAAACCTTTTTGTAAGTGTGCATAGGTCCAGTCCTGCACCGGACCTGCGAACCTGAACCTGGACATGAGCCGCTAACTTCACTAAGCCACCGATCGAAATCCAGTGAGGCAAGTGAACCAAGAAAAGATCTGGGCCATGGTCGAGGCAAAAGTCTCACTCAAACAAAGTAGATTTTCCCTTCATCCGCCTCCCACACTTCCTAGAAAGACTGTACCGACCGACCATGAGGCAACATCACCTCAACGCAGGCGTACGACGGGAGGACCGCAATTCTTAATAGAATTGAAATGTGACAAACAGGTTACTTTAACACTAAAAATAGCTATCAAGTTCCAAATCTAGATGAAAACAGTACCAGTACCAGTGCGAAAACAGTTATTTTCTTGAACGCATGCTGAAAAATATAACCAGGAAGCTCTATTTGACGCAACTTATTGCGCCACCGAGAAGAATCGGCGTAAACATGCATAATCTTCGTGTTTTGATGTTTGTATAAAACCTCAAAATCGTACAGAAGTGTTGCACCCTTTCTCATTTCTTGAGTCTAAAAGGTTTTTTGAACTACGTCATTATCAAACTAAATTGCTTAAAAGATTGCAGCACACAAAACCAGGCAATATGATAGTTACCACAAACACTTTGAGAGTACTACAAATGATGTGGTGGCAACAAACCGATGCGAAATAAAAAAAACAAGATGTGCACACGCGGGTAAATAGATTAAACGAGACTCTGCTAAAGGAATCACATATATTTATGCCCACCCAAAGCAGGCATCTTAGACGAGAAGACAAACCGTGAGAAGCGCTGCTGCCTCCTGGGCGTCTTTTCAAAACTGAGAATAATTTTCAATCTGATAAAACTTCACCTACGACGGCAAATTTTAACACATTCAATGCTCTCAAGTCATTTAGATTGAAAATTATCTATGCAGAGAACAAAATTTGCTCCAAATTTTGCCCGTTACCACGCATGTCTTGTGAGATTATTTTAGAAGGACTAGCAGGTGCGTTACCGGATGTGTTACCGGGCATGCCAAAAAGAGTACTGCGTTTAAGGGAACATTTCTTGAAAATGGAACATGTGACCCTTATTTACTTGATATTGATAACAAAGCTAGGTGACCTTGAATGATGCTTTTTTTGTTATTGCTTTTTGGTATCATGTAATTTTGTATTTGGCATAGGATGAACAAGCGAGAATGAAAGAGCAAACCCTTTTGATTTAATCTCGAATTCATTGTTTAAACTTCACCCCGGTCGGTGCGCTTCCCCGATCTATCTCTCTCTCTTTCCCCCGCCGCTCTCCAGATTTGCATGTGTGGGGTACCTCAAGAGGGTCGTGTGCGCAAAAATGCCCACAGATACTATGTGAACTCAAGTGAACAAGGATCATTGCCTTACGTAGGTTGATATTTGACACATATGTTCGCGGGCCCAAAGGCCAAAAGGTTTTCCACCTTCTTTGTTTAACGGAAAGAAGGGCAATAAGAGCACGTGCCTTCCTTAGCACCAGGTTTGAATGATGGTTACACGATTGTGTGTGGATGAATTTGTATGCGCCACACCATCGATGATTTGCGTGTGGTAGATAGATATGATTGATGAATAATTCATTCAATGAAAGAGGTATGAAGAGAACAAATTTTGCTCAGTTTTGGTGGGCACCCTGTACAAAAAATTGTAATTGCTAAACCAGCTCTTTTAGATGACGCTCTCTTTAAAAAAAACAAAAAAAACACACACACACACACATAATTGACATTCTGGCAATGCTGCACGGTTTCGGAGCTACAGCTTCTAGCATTTTAGTGTTTTGTTGTTAAAGGGCTGCTTCCGGTTGGGATTTTTCACTACGATGAAAGAAAACAGCAAACAGCAAACCTATATGCCATAACGATGCAAAAACCTTTTAGGCTACGTGTGTGTCCTGGATGAAATCATCACTGCACAAAAAATATTAAACGTAGCGTTATGAAGGTTTGCAATGCATGCAGGACCTTTGCTACGCGATTTTGGCCTGTTGTCATTTGTATGCGAAAGAACAGTTTGAACCCCACAATCAGGTTATCGGTTAGAAAGGTATGGAAACAATGTCACAATCAGTGACTTCGCCTCAGTCACGCCATCAACAGCCGGCTACCGGCGCAGTACCTGCCACGCGTCTCTTCGCACAGGCAGCGGAAAATGAATGCATTGTGAGAAACACTGAGCTTCACAGCACGACGACTTGTACCCACGTGGAAGTCGACTCAGTGCGCCTGTGACTCAGTTCAAACTCACTCTAACTCATCAAAACTCTTCAAGTCAAGCGACGGCTACTTCCCTACCAGCGCCTGCATCTAACACACGGACAATGACAGTCTGAGCACTCACTGGAGTTACTCAGTGAAACTTTAGTGCTACTCTGACAATCTTGGCTGTAGTCAAGCTGATGCTAAGCTAATCCTCCGTCCGAAGTACCCTCCTTTTGGTACGAAGAAACATGCCGTCTGTACATTAGCCTTGCCCTGCAAGAACTGCCAAGCTAATAAGCAGAGCGTATATAGTCGGAATGCAGGCGCCACGGCCTAGCACGGGCAGCAGCCCTTTTCGAGGTCCCCCAACTCCGTTGAAAGAATGGTTTCCATGGGATGTGACAACATAATGCCAATCGCACTTCACGACACTGTCCTCATGAAAGCAAATGCTAAAATAATTGAACCTGTTCTTGTACCGCGCAGCTCATGCTTCTGAAAAGGGATGCACTTTTCATATCTGAAACGACGCTTTTCACTTTCGGCAAAAAGTACTGTAGAAACGAACACAATGTGCATTGCGGTGCATTTCAATGATATTGCTGAACTGTGTCATAAGCGACAAGAGTCTAGCGTTTTAAAAAGTCCAGAAACATCAGGGTTTCCTCCTCGGGCAGTCTTTAAAGTCATCCAAATATGTTCCTTGGTGCTGCGTCGTTAAGTGATGTTTGGTAACTACGACGCTGATTCCTGACAATTCGATCAAAAACTCATCCTTTCAACGTCAACGTCAACCAAAAAGCAATCACACACCACCTCAACCGCGGACAACTTTTACGCTCCCGCATCATGCAGGATTCCTTATGAGCATCTGACACGGCGTGACCCAGTAGGTCCTTTTAAGTGGCATTTCGCGGGCTAAGTGATCCAAAAATCGGCTTTGCGTTCTGGTGGTAACAGCGCACGCGAACCGTGCTAGTGCCGCCGCTACCCATGGCTACCTTAAATCGAAATTCTAGGCTATTCGGAAGGATTGCCAGAAACCTAGCATTGCCGATCAAATGGGGCGTGACTGATCGGAATGGGCATGTGAAAAAGGTGGCATACGCTCTTTAAATCTCGTAGTGCAGTAGTCTTGTGATTTCCAAACGGATCGGCTCAGCGGTTGTTTGAGCGTTTCATTGTTGCAAGACACAGCCAGCGCAACCACGTGTCCAATCCACACAACAGGCACTGGTCCAAGGCTCTATCACCGGGCCTTTGTACGACTGAGTCGTCCCACATGAACAACAGGCCATACCACCTTCACAGAACGCACTCACCTCCCCCTACCTGCTCAAGTGACCCCGGCCACGACAACACACATGGGGGGGGGGGGGGGGGCAGCCGGCTGCGGTGGTACGCCTCACGCCCAGTCTTCGTGCGCCACGCATGCTCCGTCTGTGCGTAAACCATGCCTTTCCAAGCAGATGACCACCTTTTCGTAGTTTCGAACTTTGGGGAATAAAGTACACTTTTTACATAATGGTGAGAAAAATGTCAGTATCACGTAGGGAAGCTGTTCTTCGTAACTTGTAACGGTGTTTAATGTCTGGACAAGTTTTAATTGTATATTGACGACTTCAAGAGTGGCATACACATATGCCGGAATTTTTTATCATTCTACATACAAGTTTGCCAAATCATCCTTACAGCCAGTGGAAAGCTTGTCACCAAAGATCGATCTGCACACACGCAACTTGAAATTGCCGAAGATTCTAACTCCGAGACGATGCAACCGAGAGATTTCAAGATGCCAGCAGCAGTTTCAGCGATGATGATAAGCCCCATGACCCAGTTTTAGCAATATCCGAGGGATGATGGTGTAAGGAATGTATCGATTTATGGTGGAATGTCCCAACAAATGATGAAGACAAGGCAGCACTACTCAACGAGCAGTCCATCTCCCAGGCTCACATTGACACGGATACATCGCCCATATCACCTACTTACGATGCGGCACCGGCACCAACACTAAACAATGTTATGACATCTGAGTGGAAAACTTTTCCCCTATTAAATATTCTGGCTCGTCGTAAATCACGAGGTTCACCCGCTTCTTCCACATGCACACTTCACACGCAAAGCCCCACGATCCGGGATAACAATTAAGTTATATTCCGGAACAAGCTTCATGCATCAATCATGGCCGGGCTGAAATGCCCTTCTGGCGGAAGCCCTGCCTGAACGACAGCACATACCGCGCGGAGGGATCTCTGCGCGAGGTAGAACGGTAGAACGGGATGGTAGAACGGTAGAAGGCGGCGGAACTCCCGTAGATGCATGTATGGTCTTGCCTCGTCACTCAACGGCGAGTGCAGGGGGGGGGGGAAGGGGTGCAAGTGAGCCACGCCCTCCTTTTCCCAAATGACCCAAATCTGGCAGAAAATTGCACATGTTAAGCTTTGAAGAAAAACTTAACAATTTTGTTCAAAGGAGATTTGCTTTCAAGCACTTTGAGGTAGCGAGAGGTGATATCAAATTACTTGTTTACCTTTGACCAGCCCTTTCATTTTACCCCTCCCCCCCCCCCCCCCCCCCCCTCCCAAGGCGGTGTTCTGTCTTTAGCCCTCCAGTGGTCACGGCTGGCCGGAAAGGCTGCAAAAAAACGGGACCGGGCATTTTCAAAGGGAGCTCTTAAAGTTACCGCCCCTGTTATTTTCGAACTGTTCATTCATATGGTTCTCAGGCAAGATATGTGTCCCTAACGACTGGAAAGAAGATCTTGTGCGTCCATCATTCAATATTAAAAGATCCCCCTTAAACGAAATTTAGGTCCAGAAAGCTTACTTCAGTCCTAGTCTGAATTTCAAAAGACTTCATATTGTCCGAACAAAAAGCCTAATGAAAAAATACAATGGAAAAGTGACTAACAAAAAATTGGGGGGGGGGGCTTCGAGGGCCTGAACTTTCATCGCATTGGGCACTATGTTACAAAGCTTCCGACTGTCCATGGAAAGAAACGCTTCAAAGTTCCTCTATTCCACCCCCTGTTCCTCTGTTCCTCTGTTCAAAATTCCACTCAACTCCTTGACGCCGCTACCCCCAATGTCGTCGGCCTGTCCAACCTTTAAACCCGACCACATTTCACCCGTTCTGGACTGGCGTACGGTCGCGGATCTTGCGCACCACCGGGACTGCCCGAATGTGCACGGGGTGCTGCACGTCCCCGAATCTCCCAGTGCACTGCGTGCGCTATTCGTAACGTGCGCTATTCGTAACGTGCGCTATTCGTAACGTGCGCCGAGTCTTCGCAACGCCAAACTCGGCCTGTTTCGGGCGGTGTCGACTCGCTACGTCTGCCACACGTCGGACTGAGCGCCACCCAACGACACTTTCCGTACCGCACCGCCGCCGCGTGGAACCGGCTGCCTGCGGCGGCCGTCCGCGCCCCCCTCGCGCCAGGCATTCTTGCATGTTTTAAATCGCTTGCTCATTGACTAAAACTGGGTATCTGTGCGTATGTGAGTATCTATGTACTGTGTGCGGGTTCTTTTTCCTTGTACAAATAGGCGCAGAACGATCAACACGTGGATGCGCCTTGAACAAAATAACTGTAACTGTGTAGGAGCCAGTGGGCACCACAAACCCATACTCGAGTGTGGGAATAACCAGTGAGGACCGACAACCAGGGTGCTGCGTTTGTAAAATAACCAATGGGGCTATAGACCGAGAAGTGGGGCTTATAACCAGCTGGAATCAAGGATTCAAGACTTCCTTCTTAGAAGGGAAATTTGGAAGCAGGAACCAGCTTCGGAAATTAGACACGTGTCTGTCCAGCACCAGGACTAACGAAAAAACGGGATTCGCGACAAGCGCCGCCGCTACGCGCCGCCTCGTGCCGTTGGCGCCTGTGCCAATCGTGTCCGTCCCAGAAAATGGCTAGAGAGTGTATTTGGATGGTCACGCACATATAGCACAACAGGGCACCCACAGCAGACTGGCCGCCTGATACCCCTTGGTTGTGTTGCTTCTGGTTCGGTTGTGGGGGCCCGAAGGCTGGCCTCTTGCCAAGGGCGTTCGCCGGGTGAGCGCGGGCGGACCCAAATTAGAGGATCCAGAAATGCAAGGAGGCAAACCCGGCTCAATCTGAGGTCCAATGCTGCGCCAAAACCAGTCATTTTTAACACGTGCCCCGGTAGAGGGGGCCAATTTGGCCCCTTAAAGAGTTTTTCAGAATAATTTGTGACTTTCGCGACGTAGGTACCAAACTTTCCATAGCTCTAGCAGTTGAATACCGAATATTTTGGGTTACAAAATTGCATTTACCCTGTAAGATCGCTGACCTGTGGCAGGTCAAAGTCAGGTCACGACTGTCAACGAAGGTAACTGGTAGAAATTGTTCAATATAATGCGGCGACAGGGCGTTAGACTAAGCCATGCATCTATGAGACATATTTTTAGACAGCAAGCCGATTTAATTTAGGATTACGATTGACTACATTGACCTTGAGCCAAGTATAAAGGTCACACCAAACGAAACGAAACTGCTTTTTCCCTGGGGAACTTGCTTTAGCGTAGTTTTGATGCTTAAATCAAATTTTTTATTGTTCATAGAGACGCCAACACGCGTGCTATTTGGACTTCTTGAAAGTCGGAGCAGGCCACTGATATGAAATGACTCAACCACCTTTTGTTTTTTTTAAAGAACATACGGTCTAACGCAATATTTTGTGCTTATCTCAAATTAAAGGTCAAAATATTCTGGTAGGTTTTTGGTCACTGTGCCCTGAGCCTCAAATGATGCTACGGTTCTGAAATTAATACCAGTGACCGTTTGCTTTGAAAACGTATCTAGGGCAAAGGTGTTTGCATGATAAATGTGCATCGAGGGCAAAACTTGTCCCTCCAACGCGTTGCAAGATTTATGCTCTACAGCAGACAAGAAATCGTTGCTTGGGCAGTCGATCCCTAGCCACGCTAGCTCACCCCAGTCAGGCACCCCATCGAGGTCTTTCTCACCCTGGGGATCGAGCTCTTCAGGGGGAAGGGGTCGCAAGCCGCGCTAGCGTCGCTAGGATTCTTTTTTGTCAGCAAGGTAGGAGCAATCCTTCTAGGGCCGGTGCCCCCCCCCCCCCCCCCCCGCCTCCCCCCACCCACCCTCCTCTGGGTTAGGCCCATTTAGGCCTGTACCACCAGACTAGCCGCCGCCGGTAGGACGGATGCAGCTGCGGGCCCTCGGGCTCTCCGCCTGCAGCGCTCGCGGGCTTCCTGCGCTTGTATAGGTGGCGCTACTTGGTGGCCATGTATGGCGTGCAGCGCCACTCGCCATGTTGACGCGACTCATGTAACGCGCGGCGCCACCTGTGCGTTGTTGCAAAACTTGGTCGCTTGTTTTGTTCATTTTGCCGCCAGCTTGTCTCTGTAGTCGCGCTCCTCTTATTAGCTTTGCCCTGCCAGTCTCACTGTGTAGTGCATTATGCTTTCAAATCGTTTACACCACATTGATATGAAGGTTTTGAACTGTAATAGCCGTATTGAAGACCTTTTGGGGCTGTTCACAATTCTGCCCTTCCAAAGGCCTTATCCCCTCTAGCTTCTGAGCCATACGACCGCAAAAACGGAGAAAGTTATATCGGGGAGAGCATTTCAAAACCACCTTGGCATTCAAGTCCTGCCATCCCATTAATCATGCGGCGATTAAAACCCAATACAATTATGGTTGTCGAGGCGTTCATATCTGGCGTTCGTTGGCGCGATTTTCAGATGAAACGTAAATAAATCGTAGATAGATGGGTAGTAGATACGTAGATAAATCAAATGGCTCTCAATCAATCATGTGCGAGGTAAGACGACGTAATCAAACCATGACGTATTGAACATCATACCAACTGAACGGAACATTGTACTGTCTAAAGCAGTCTTTCCCACTTCAAAAGTACACCAATCGTATGAGTGAGCTTGCTCCATCACACCCGATGCTTGCATCAATGTCTTCAAATGTGGAACATTGCCTGTAAGGCATTGCCCAAAGCGGCCAGAACAAACACCACCCTGTATGGTGTAAGCAAGGACCTCCAGCCTTTGGTTTTCCGACATGAGTTCAGATATATATATATATATATATATATATATATATATATATATATATATATATATATATATATGTGTGTGTGTGTGTGTGTGTGTGTGTGTGTGTGTGTGTGTGTGTGTGTGTGTGTGTGTGTGTGTGTGTGTGTGTGTGTGTGTGTGTGTGTGTGTGTGTGTGTGTGTGTGTATGTGTGTGTGTGTACGATGGACCTTGAACATGCGGACTCACAATCTCATGGCGCAAAAGCACCGACGCCATGCATCACATCTTCCATTGGCCGAGCAGCGGCGGTCGCCTACGGGTGACCATGGGTGACGGTCAGCGGCGGTAATAACATCTGCGTACAGAAAATTTGTGCTTTCGAACCTGTTTCGAAAATATTTCAAACAAGTCAAGGATGCTCTGAGCCGCATACTTCTGTCTGTTGATTTTCAGGCTGATACTCGCACGGCTTGGCAATTACCGCATCACGAGCATACGAGTTTCAGTCCAGTGCTGCGTTATTGACGAGGAATGTGAGCAGCACCAGCTTGCCGTTCTTTGTCATCAGATTACCTCAGACGGCATAGCAAGCTGAACGGCATAGAAGTTACCACGAGCGACGATCCGAACCACCTTGTTGCTGTCTTTCGCCGCCTCACAGCAGCGGTACGGCGAATAAGCAGTGTTAAGTGGCAGTGATAATTTAGTAACATGCATATCTCTTACAGCCCAGTGACAGTAAGAGTGAGGAGCAGTAAACGGGTTTTGCTTTAGTCTGTTTAGAAAAGAGCCCAGGGCAATTCCATGGAGCGAATAAATTGTATTTGACAACCATGATCTATCCAAAACATGCGGTGGGAATCTGTCGTACAATACCGACTGTTGCCGGCCCACTGCCGCTCTTACTGGCCACGGGACTGGCATCTCACTAGCGGACGGGACTGGCGGCCCATTGCCGCTCTTACTGGCACATGGGACTGGCGGTCCACTGCCGCTCTTACTGGCCACGGGACTGGCATCTCACTAGCGGACGGGACTGGCGGTCCACTGCCGCTCTTACTGGCCACGGGACTGGCATCTCAGTAGCGGACGGGACTGGCGGCCCATTGCCGCTCTCACTGGCGCACAGGCTGGCGGCCCATTGCCGCTCCCACTTGCGCACGGGACTGGCTGTCCTCGTGCAGCAGACGTCGTCCAGGAGGATGGGCCGCTTGTGGTCCGACCGGGTGACCTGGCTGCCGACCACTCGTGGGTGGAGGGCTGAGACTGCGGACAGCCTGAGCCAAGCGTGCGGTAGTCGTAGCCGGGAGGGAGGGGGAGTTTGGAATGACGACCAGCCTGAAAACGAGAGGGCATGGACGCCTATGCGTCCGATCGTCCGCCCAGGGGCTGTTGAGGCACGAATCTCGTTTGCCTGCGTGTTCAAGCAATTGAAACTAAGTTAAGCGAGGCGAGAATTTTCAGAGAAGGCAGCTGCGGACCATAATCAGTCTGAGCGGCACAGATCGCTCATGAGACTTTCGCTACCTTTGCTTACGACCCTTGAATGAAAGTTGTGATCATCTTGGGCTTGACGGTGCGCTGTGCTTGCTGGTAAAGCACATCTGGTTTCGTCTCTGAACAAACTTTTCCTTCTTGTCATACTGGGCGCCGACACGAATCTGTGCTGTGATCAGCACTTCTGAAGCCGAGACAATTTTTGAGGGAAATAGCACACAGACAGACCAGACGGGGTCTCGTTGCGCTTCTGACAACTAGCACAACTAGCAGCGATTGCTGCCGTTACCACACCGTTGTCAGGCAAAACACCTTAGCGAGTTGACATAACTACCCGGACTCCATTGCGGAAATAGCCGGCCGCTAGGGCTCAGGGAGCTGGGCTGCTCCAAGAATCAAAACCAGCAGGCTGGCCATCGCGGAATGTGGTCAGCCGTCAGACACGGCACACACCGCCCTTACTGAGCGCCGTCAGCATTTCCTGCTCGGCCATGAAGCGAAGCTTGACAGCATAGATCCTACCTCTTGCTGTGTTCCGTGCATGGTGGGTTAAAATTTGAAAGAATGTAAAAACCTCAGTGGTTTGGATCGGGGCTTAGGCCTGTGCGCTGGTAGTGGGTTGGATGATACGCGAGCAGCTCATTGAGTGCCGCTTTAACTTCACATTGGCATAAACTGTGGATAGTCCAGAGATGCTCGGACGGCGGAACTTTCTGCCAAGGCCCGAAGGCATTGGCCGTCGAAAAGAAACTTTTCTTCACTCGGTTGCACGACCGTGTTAAAGCCGAGTGGGTCTAGTATGGACTCAGAAACCTTGGCGATCCCCGGTTATCGGGAGTAGGTGCCGGGAGCGGTCAAGTTCGAGCGGAGGTCACTGCCGGGAGCAGTCAAGGTCGAGCGGAGGTCACTGCCGGGAGCGGTCAAGGTCGAGCGGGGGTCACTGCCGGGAGCGTTGGATGGACGTGGACGATGTCCAGACACGGTTGCTGGAGCGCTCGATCCAACGGAGTGAGTCTGGGGAGATAGGGTCAGCAGCTGAGGAGGCCACCAACGCGGGTCTAGTAAAGCTTCCGTTGTCGACGTCCGGAACAGCATCAGCGTCGGAAGCCGAGTTCGAGGCCATGTCGGTGTCATCCTTTTTACGGTTGCCGCGCTGTTCCATGGTTGGGAAACCGGGAGGGAAAGTTACAGGTTGACGTGAAAAAAATGTGCTTAGAGAGACCGAAGAGCCTAACCGCAACAAAACGACAAAAACTGGAACTCCCTAGCCAACTTGTGCGAAAGGGAGTGGCCCCCGACGCATGGCATACGTCTCTCTCCTTGGGTACAGTGATAACGAATGAGCCGATCATATCTCCCGTAAGACGACTAACGCATCCGGCTTACCGGATGTTAAAGATCTCCACACCAGGCCGTGTCCAGACGTACAGTGGTGAGGTACACAGAACACGTAGTCCGCCGCCTGGTGCGAGTCTGCACAAATTCTACACGGATTTTCGGAGTCTTACCTTACCACAGATGTCAGGACCGTACAGACTTGCCATTTGCCTGACCATAGGAGACTTACCTAGCCTTCAGGGCAGCCGCCTCCTGGTGCTTGGCGAGCACAGAACAACGAATTCTACACGGACTTTCAGAGCCTTGCCTTACCACAGATATCAGCACCGTACAGTCTGAATGGGGCATACCTTGCCATTTGCCTCATCACAGGAGCTATACCGAGCCTCCAGACCAGTAGGTAAGGACCGTCCAACTCCTCGCACACACCAATCACGTCATTCCATTATTATTCATTCATGCATTCAAACGCTTCACAGCTCTGTATTTGCTCATTGATTTATTCATTCACGTATTCGCAATCACAATGCTAGTTGCGGAATACGCCACACCTTGGATTGTTCCGTTTCTTGTGCACCTCGGCACCTTGCACTAGGTCTTGCCTCCTCATGTATCTTATCTTTGATATCATAGTTTGAAGTAAGCTTATTTCCGCTGTGGGAACCTACTCGGTTGTAATCATTCCAAGCTGATGTCCTGTATATTGTTCATGCAAACATCCTCTCGGTTTCGCTACTGGGCCATACACTCTTCAGCATCCAGTGTCTTGCGTCCTGACGCATCGTCCAAAGCTAACGCAGTGAAGCTGCTTCTGGGTTCAGTCTATACATGCAATTAATAATAGTATTTTAGCGTGATTCGCAGTTTTTTGACGCCCTGGAAGCCCCCAGCAGAGAGCCTTGAACTGAGTTCCAGCAAATTGTCTTATTTGGTCGCAGAGGTGGGGAATTTTTGGGAGGTGGAAAAACATGACAGCTTTGAACCCTTTTAAGTGTTTGGGGCACCATGGCCGGAAAGCCGCCACACCGCTCCCACCCTTTCCCCAGCCCTCGTATCCGCCAGCATACCATGGTTGTAATATCTTCAGAAGTAAGCAGACACTTTTATGTATTGTTAGATAGGTGAATGGACGAAAATTTTACATTTGATTGATCCCATGTTAAGCTTGTTCGACAAAAAAAGTGCTGCTGACCACCAGGTTCGCACCAAAAACAGAGCACTGCATGGTTTGCAAAAAATTTAAGCACATTGCTGCCGCGCCGCAGCTCTCCGTTCCGCTATAAGGATCATGGCACTACATTTGCATGCTTACAAAGCCCAAGATGTAAATGTATACCGCTGCACCCTTCCTTTCACTCCGATTGATCCTCCTCACAGGCGTTCCTCTCCAGCAGGAATTCTGTATTGGCAGCGAACGCGTGTGGCCCGGCCACACATCGGGGTCAAGGTCACAAAGCTCGCAACCGGTCGCGTTCATCCCGGCACGGCTTAGGTGGCGTGACCAGGCGCTGACCCGGCACCAGGGGGCAAAGGACCCTCGCAGCAGCGCCCAGCCTCACAGACACTGCATAAGACTGCCACGTTTGTCTCCATGCATCGCAGCGTGTTATATCCTATAATCAGGAACATCCACAATCTATAAAATCGCGCGTTTCACAGTCAATGATCACAACTCAGCATACATACACAGTAAATGTATACATAGCTTTCTTCGAATATCCCAACGTAGTTAGTAATCGCATTATGTATGTGTAGCCGTTGGAGATACCGCGAGTAAAGACAGTACTTTAAGCTCTCATCTTAGCGCTAAAAATAGCATATTGCATGCCACTTCCCATCGTCATGAACACGCTTCATTCGCGTCTGTGTGCGACTTTCTCCACCACTAAAACAGGAGCGAGATAAAAGTATTATCAGTCAGGTTACATGCGTATTTTGTAGTGTGCACTTGTGCGCAATCACCCAAATCATTGCCTGACTTGGAAACATTACGTGGACCAGCATCTCGAGATGAGAGCTTCCAGGCATGTGTGCGTGTAGTCCGGCGGTTAAGAACGCCGCAGCACAAGGCCATGGGACACCACTTTGCCTTTTCACTTCACAAAATCGTGCAATCTCTGCAGCCCTGGTTGGCTTTGTCACTCAAATAGATTTTAAGAGAGCACCCACATGCTTTACACACGTTACTGTGTCGATACTCACGTCCACGCCCAGCTGGTCGCACACATTCGCCTAAGTTCGCACACCTCTTTGCCCGCACACTTCGTGCTCACCGTTAGCACCACGCACAAGCTCGTAATCCTTTCCTTACGTTCTTTCTCCATCGACACCTCATTACGCGTTCACCACAGCCCAGCGTCCACCCAATCCAGCCGCTGGTGCTCCCTTGTCATCAGAGCTCCGCCTACGGCCGCCTGAGGCACCACGCGCCACCAGTCACCACTCACCAGAAGTGCGCCGGCTGCAGCGCCGCACCACTCGCGCTACGACACGGCCTGCGCGTGCACCTTCTGGTAAGAGGGCGGTGGACTCTCGGGCGGCGGCGGCGGCTGCGGCAGCCGCAGCGCCTGCAGGTACGTGGGCGGGTCGCCGTCGCCTGCTCTGCCGCACTGCGCGTAGTCCGTCACTGAGACCTCCTGCGGCGGCGTCTCGCCGTCCGCCCGGCGCAACACCAGCAGCAGCCGGCAGAACAGCACGCAGGCCAGCACCACGGCCAGCATGAAGAGGGCGCCGGGTGTGCGGCCGATGGCGGTCGTCTCCTCCAGCCACGGCCCCAGGTAGGAGATGGTGGCGGCCAGCGCCAGCACGCCCATCACGGTGACGCCCACCACGCAGCAGCAAGGCTCACAGTCGCACTCTTCCTGCTCGGTCGTCAGCGGGTCGGCCGCCGGCTCCTCCACCTCCTCGGCCTCCGGGGCAGGTGACGTCGGCTCCTCCCAGTCTGAGATCGGCGGCATCGCCACGCTGTGGACCGGACGGGCATCAGTCAAGGCGTGCGAATCAGGCGGCCGCCGGCCAAGGACGACTGTCAGCTGGGTGGCTTGCCGCACGCAGTTGACACGAAGTGATTGTGGTAGTGGACGTGGCAGTCAGCAGTGGTTGGAGCAATCTATATGAATCCAGCTCATTCATGAAGCGTGAGTTTGTGGATTTCTAAGCGAAGCTCCAGTCTGATCTGACTATGAGCATCGTGCCTACTAACCATCGCAGCTTAATTTGCGACTTGACGCCCTCTGCCAAATGATGTAGAGGGACGGCGGGACGCGCTACGCCGACGTAGCGCGCCCCGCCGAGAGCGTGCGATGCTTTAAAACTCGGCAAAAGTGCTGCGGCTTTAAAACTCGGCAAAAGTGCTGCGGCTTTAAAACTCGGCAAAAGTGCTGCGGCTTTAAAACTCGGCAAAAGTGCTGCGGCTTTAAAACTCGGCAAAAGTGCTGCGGCTTTAAAACTCGGCAAAAGTGCTGCGGCTTTAAAACTCGGCAAAAGTGCTGCGGCTTTAAAACTCGACAAAAGTGCTGCGGCTTTAAAACTCGACAAAAGTGCTGCGGCTTTAAAACTCGGCAAAAGTGCTGCGGCTTTAAAACTCGGCAACAGTGCTGCGGCTTCCGGGCGTCCGGCTCATTGGGAGCAAATTTGCTGTGCGGTGCTGCCTGCCTACTTGCCTGCGCGCCTGTGAGCCCGACAGCGCGAGGGCGGGCGGATGGGTACAAGATTGTGAGCCTTGATTATTGTCCCAAGCCACTGCCACGTCTAGCTCTCTTCCGCTCCCACAGTCCTTCTCCGGTCTCGGAATTAAGCAGCGAAGGACGGTCTGAACGGAATAGCCAGCCTCTGACCATCGCCAGTGGCACACCCAAGGTCTATTTCTCTCTCTCTACTTCTCTCTCTCTCGATCACTCTCTCTTCCTCTCTCCCTCTCTCTCTCTCTCTCGCTCTCTTCTCTTCTCTCTCTCTCTCTTCTCTCTCTCTCTCTCTCTCTCTCTCTCTCTCCTCTCTCTCTCCTCTCTCTGCTCTCTCTTTCTCTCATCTCTCCTCTCTCTCTCTGCTCTCTCGCTCTCTCTTCTTCTCTCTCTCTCTTCTCTCTCTTCCCTCTTCTCTCTCGCCATATTCTCTCACCTACAAGCTGGACCGTGCTTTCAAACGTCGGCTTGTTTCTTTTTCTTCGGCTTGCACCACAGAGGTCACGTCGCCCGACGTGACCTCTGTGGTGCGAACCGTGACTTCTGTGCTGCCAGACGCGCATGCCAGACTGTGCCCTTGCAGACCGCGATCCTTAATGTTTCCTGAGCCTCCTGGTCATCCTGTTTGAGAGCTTGTGGAAGCTTTGTAGACGCCCACGGCATCCGGCTCCAAGAGTTTGTGTGAACTCTCTGGCGCCCGGTGAGGTACTAACGTCTGAGGCAATTACAAAGGCTGGGTTCGGACCGCAGAGCCTGCGCTGATATGCATAGTCGTATGCTTCCATCAGAGACCTATCTTTAGTGAGGCAAGATTTTCTTCGCCATTCGCCTTTGCCAAATGAAAATAGCTTTGCCGTGGTAAGGTGACCAATTATTTGAAATACAGCTTAACTGAAGCAGGCGACAGCCATTATATTTTTCTGACGCTCCATATGCGCTGAGGTAATCTGGCACGAATATGACGATCAATCAAGGATTGCGTTTTAGATAAACCCCACGAGAAACCGTGAGGTACTCCCCAATGATTCATATTCAAAATGAATTCACATTTAAACCAAATTCCCACGAATATAAAGCCGTTGCAGCATTGGCGTAGCTTGTCTTGATTGCCATCAGGGTCACCGTGCTAACCTGTTGCTGTAGATCGGCTCTGGCGTCCAATGTCGACCACCGCTGGACATCGATGAGCTTTACAATCCGCTGTTGACAACTATCTACCACTGATGACAATCAACGGCTGGTGACGCCTGCCGTCGACTGACGAGAACACCACTGATTCATCACAAGTGCTAGACGTCGCTGTCGACCTCCGGTGGGGAACCTTTGGCGGGAACTAACGATTCTTTGCGTTCATTGGTGATCTCCCTTGGCATCGACCGATGACTTCAGATGACCGGGATAGATGACTCCAGATGACTGGGCTCGATGGCTCTGACTAGCCGGATTCGATGACTCCACACGACCTGGATCGATGACTCTAGATGGTCGGGATCAATGACTCCATACGGCCGGGAAAGATTATTACAGATGACTGGGATCGATGATTAGATGGCCGGGTCGATGACTCCAGATGACCGAGATGTACGACTCCAGGTGACCGGGATCGATGACTCCAGATGACCGGGGATGTCCACCATGACAGGTGGACTGGTTGCTACTTGTAATCACTTGCAGCCACTGGTGACATTTTCCGGTCACCGTTCATTCCTTCTAATCACTGGTGACCGGTGGTAGCCATTAGTGACCGGTGGTGACCATAAGTGACCGGTTCAACATGTCCACTGGCGTCCACTGCCGACTCTCGTCGTCCACGACTGCTGACTCTGGAAGAAACTGGCGCCGTATCCGCTGACGTCCGCTGGTCCCCGCCGCTCGCCAACACTGACTACCACAAACCGCTGGCAACTACTGTCGACGCTGGCAACCGCCGGAGGTCACTGCTGCGCGCTGACGCCCTGCTGGTGACCGTTGGTGACCTTCGGTGACTGGCGGCGAGCGCCCCGCCCGGGCTGCGTGGCGCCGGCGACTCAGGCCGGCCGACGGCGCGGCCGCCGCGGCCCATGCGACAGATCGATAGTCGACGCCCTCTCCCCGCCCCCGCCCCCTCCCCATGCTACGCGGAGCCAGCCGGGTCTGCCGCTGCCCAAGGCGCCGGCGCCCGTCATAGTCTGCGGGAGGCCGTCGCGGCTGTCTGGGCCGGGACAGAGTCGTGCAACGGAAGTGGCCCGTGGTGAGCGCGATGAACGCGAAGTTCGACGGCGGGATTTCCGTCGGCGCTCGTGTCGGTATGCTGGCGCCAGTTCGGAATGTAAACAAGCGACGCTGGTAGCAGCGGGAAGTTGGTCGACGACTTTCAGCGCGCTGTTGATATCAGTTGGATGTTTTGTTGATTTAGATGACGTGTGTGAATAGTTGCACTTATTGTTCGGGAAGTTACGAGGCATGCACGATGTAATGCGTTTGGACTAAAAGACCTCAAATTCGAATTTAAGTACATCCGTTAACATGAGGTAGTAAAGTTACACAAGCGTAATTTTCTCTTCAGGGCCATTTTCCTAACATCCGTGTCTTTCTCTGTGGTATCAGCGTGGATATGAATTAATGACGTAACTGACGATGACAAATGACAAAGTTGACAAAAGAAATGACACGACAAAGAAATGACGGAGTTGCATTCCCGTAGAAAACACACCCCCAGACAACATCACCAGCCAGCGAATCAGGATCAGCCGCATCCAACCACAGCGCCGGGGCGTGCGGTCGTTTCCACGACAGTGTCCGCCCTATTGAGATGGTAAATGTGGGCTGCTGCGGTGGCCGTCACCCAAGCATAGCTGGCAGGCCACCGCCGGACGGTGCCCCGAGCCAAACCGGGCACAGACGCGAGGGAGGCGCACTGCTGGCCCGGCCCCGACACAGCAGCACATGTAAAAAGCTGTCACGGCCCTTTGTCGGGTTTGGCTTGCAGCTGTGGAATGTGCTGGGGATGACTAAGTTTTGGCTTTTTTAGCGATGACATGCAGTAGCTGAGATGCGTTGTTGGGAACGTTGTTTGGGAAATTCTCTTAAGTGGATCAGCCGCACGAAAACTGATCGTTGACTTACACGTGCATAAAGTCGCCGTCTTTTGATTCACACAACAGCGGACAATGGCTATGACACTGGACAACATTCATGTGTGCGTGATTTCAACTGAGAAATGAACGTACATCACAGACTGATTTCACCATTATGAGGTGCAAGTTCTTACCTTAAGTAAACAACCTTTAATATGCCAGGAGATACTGGGCAAACGACGCTGTAACACCAAATAGCGATGATATTGGCGCTACTCAATATTTAGAGCTATGCAGCCAGCCTCAATATTTTGAGCCAGACTTCAAGACAGGATGAGCAGGAGAGAATGAGCACAGCTCAAAGTACTACACACCATTAATCTAATCATAATGTAACATGATAATGTTGTTTAACCAGCACCTCCTAGCATATTGGCGGTCGCTAACACAATGCAAGAACTTTCAACGTATGGTGGCGAAAAACCAGGAGCTGAAAGCCCGTATTTCATGTTTCAATTTTTCACGAATCGCGTACGTTGTTAAGCATATGTGCGGTAAAAATAAGCTCCCTAGCTATACAAATTGTTCATCAAGCGATCCTTACCCGAGCAGGTTGTTTGAGACGTGGTGGTAGATTTTGACAAAAACCGTCCATTATGGCAAAATGCAGCACAGTACGTTTTTTTTGTTTTTGGGGGCATGGACATCCCTGCTTGTCAGCGTTTGATATCCTGGAGACCTTGGATGAGAGAAAATCGAAGTCGTCGCTCATCCGAAAACAGCTGCCCCATAGCGCCAGGGACTTGCAGCGTCCCAGTGACATCACGATAAAGCGATAATTTGGTGAAGGTATACCCGAGGTAGGATCAGCTTGGGAGGTATTGGACGATGTGCAAAAGGTGGCTAAGAAGATGAGCCTGCAGCATGCGCATAAATTCACCTGTAGGTGGAGATTCCTGTCCTGGGCCTGCTGAGTTAAGAGATTGTTAAAATTACTCAGTGCAGCCAGATAATAATATATTTGCGAAAAATGCGCCAGCTGAAAACACCAATTGCAGACTCGATCTTCAACGTGCTGCGTGCATACTCAGAGCAAATCGCCCTACATTATGTGGCCTTCGATGATTATATATCTACTAGGAAGTGCTGGCTTCAACCTCGTCAGTTCCGGCTAAACGCTATTTTGGATTTACTCCGCCATCTCATTATTACCACTTAAACACTATCTGAAATTGCACGCAATGTCCACAATGTACATAATGTAGCTCGCAACATCGCTCACTGTTTCATCACTGCTAACGTGCTAAGACTTTAACTTTTCTAGGTCAATTCACTTTGCCTCCGATCTGCAAACATGCATAAGATTCGTACCACCACCTTCACAAGCTCTTTCTGGCGCTTTTGAAGATTACACGAGAAAATTGAAATCGTTGCGTGCACAAAAGAAATGTGCAGATCCTGCGAAATTCTAGAGCGCCATCTCAAACGATTCGGAAATTATAAATGTGTAACTGGGAGCTAGTTGCAATGCGGATTCCTGCTGCATGGTTACCAGGACTGGCCCAGTATGACCAGGTTAGTGATGTTGGTGAGGAGCGGTTATGGTTGGAATGCAAGAGGACTGAAGAAGAGATAAAGAACGAAATAAGAGATAAGTGCGAAAGAACGCGACATGAATGCGGAAAGGCTCGTATGCGTGCGCATGTCGTACATAGATTAATCATTCATCATTATGACACGTATGTGAATGTCAGATATTACATTATGTAGATATGTCAGACATACATTAGTATGCTTTACATGAGTGTGTTATGCGTAAATATTTCAGATATGGGTATGTCATATATAAGTATTATGTATGAGCATGTGACATCTCGGTCATATATGAGTATGTCATATATGTCACACGTCATAAGATGAGGTATGCCTGACCATGTCCTATATGATAAGTTTCATTACGTTTGGGTGAAGAAAGGGGGGGAGCATAATTGAGAAGTACACGAGTCATCCATTATTGCGCAGCACGAGAGCCGTGCGTAGGAGCGATTTTTGAGTGCTGTAACACGGATCGGCGTGAGCGGCAATGATCCATGACCGTACCCGGAGGCCAAAGTCTACCATGAAACATGGCAGCAACGGCGCACATTTCGCGGCTGGGCCCTGGAGCCTCCCCCGTCCCCATGTTAAAACGGCACTTTTCGGGGTCACTGATTCTCAAATCTTGAGCGGAGACATATGCATCCTTATGTGCGACGATCTTGATCCGCGTGATGTATGCACAAAAAGGACATGGAAGTGAAATCTCGTCACTTCTATTTCAATGTCCGAGATCAAAAGCGTGCGCCGTGGCACGCACTCCTTTCACAGGTATCGGGGAAACCGTAGACTAATGCACACGCCGCTATGTCAAAGCGTGGGATCGAATCCCGGCCTGCCAGTGATTTTGAATGAAGTTCAGATAGAAAGCAAAGGGAATATGGTCACTTTAACGTTTCAATCAGGCACATAACCATTTTGAAGACAAGTATTGCACTTTACACATGCCGTCACAAGCGCAGTACATATTCAACAGCTCGGTTTCATCGTATCCATACAAAATACAAGCCCGCGAACTTGGAAATAAGATTTGCATGTTGCATGTTCTTCTTTACACACAGTTCTGTATCGTTGAACGTCATACATTTCGTCATATCATGTTTAAAGGCTCTTGGTCCCGTATGTTTGGATCACAGGAGGGGGGGGGGGGGGGGGGTATATTCTGTCAGTCGCATGGCGAAGAGTGGTGGTGGTGTGAGTTGTTTGTTATGTCTGTTGATGATTCGTACCGTGTCTCTGATGTATGATGTTTAAAGTATGGTCAGTAGTTTATGGTCTGTGGCATGCGCAGATTTGGAAGTATTCGCGACTAGCGTCTGGCGAGTGGAAGTGTTGTGGTGTGTATGCGTATGTGTTTTCGGTGCCCTCTCCCGCAAGTGCATAGCTAAACGTCAGCTGAGACTTGCAGTCATTGATAAGACCATTGTACTTTACTTTACGGTTTCACAGTCCCCGGCAGAAAATCGGAAACAGTTAACTACACTGGTCTGTTTCAAGTTATCATTGGTTTGGTTGAGTTTATGTTTGGTCATCTGGGAAGATGTTTTTGGACTTTTAAACCCTATAACAAATCTAAGTCTCTCTGTTGATCACTGGGGCGCAGTGATTTAGGGCAACGCAACGCAATACTTTCTCATCGGTTTCCCAAGATGAGGTCATCGTATTATTGCAAAAAAGTTACAATGCTTCATGAAAACCACGAGAGACGCCATTCCGTCTGTCCGTTTAGAGAAAGTGATCGAGTGAGGACTAGATCGTCAAAGTCAATATATGTGTATCTGTCATTGATAAGCATCTGACGTAACGCATCGATAAGCATCTGACGCTCTCTATTGAAAGCATTCCACGAAGAACATTTTTTCAAAGCACTACTAGTTTAAGCCCGCATAGACCCTTTCTTCTACAATCTGGACAGCCTCCGTAACCATTTGTGCATTTTCCATGGTTGGTGGGCTTTCTTCAAACAACTATATGAAATGCACAATTTGATAAATCAATCGGGAGGCCCAGAAATGTCTACACGCGTCCCCACATGATGCACTATGGCATTGCATTGGCAGCAGTTATTTAAAATTGGCGTAATACCTCAGTACTACATAATATTAACTACAATTCAGTTATATGAAACTAATCTGTACTTTCTGTAAACTATCAGTAAAAAACAATGTGTAAAAACTAAATATAAAAACTATCTGTACCAGCTCCCACTACAGTTCTGATCTATTTGATTGCTTCGGTCCTTGTACGTACGCGTCCGCCCAGCCCGCGGACGGCGCGACTGTCACGTGGCACATGCCCGTTGACGGTCTGTCCCACGGTCGGCGCCGTGATCGCCGTGACGTCATCCATCATCCGTCATCCGTCAGGCGACGGGGCTGTTGGTCCTGTCGAGCCGAACAGTCTGACGTGCGATAGTGTTGAGTCTGGTCGGGGTCAGGGCTGGAGCGCAGCAGGTAGTGCGTGCTGTCCGACGAGCCGCGGCGCTGTACCGGCAGCAGGCTGGTGACGGTCGACAGCGACTGTGAAAACTGGGTCTCGGGCGTCACCGCCGGCGTGTTGCTGGCGGCGGCGACGGCACAGCTACATCGCTGCCGGAGTTGCCGGTGGATAAATCACCGGCGGTTTATAATAGATATACTCCGGATGAATATGCCCTATGCGGATAAATATACTGTGGAGCAGACGCGGTTGCGGTGTAAAACGGAACACGAGGATGAAGAAGATCATTTGGCTGCGGGCAACTGCCGCTGGCCGGCTACGGCTGACCGTGATGACGGTCATTACTGGTGATGACAGTGAAGCCCGCGACGCGTCCGTCTCCGGGCAAGCGCTGCCGCGCCATACGGTCACATTCAGTTGCCCAGTCCCCCAATGTGTGATGTCCAGCCTGAACACAGGCGCCGCTCCATCCAGGAGACAGGTGCGCTCTGCCTCAGGTCGGGCTCGGGCTCCGCGGTCGTTCGGCTGAGCCGCCTGCCAGGTGTCGGTCCAGTCGAGTGGATCAACCGGTGGGTTCCGGAACGAATTGTTCTTACAATATCCAGTAGTGAGGACTCTGATGGTACGGCTAGATTCTAGCTGCATCTTTTCCAGACTTAAAATAGTGTTTTGTGTTTGTGAAACCACGTTTATATTTCAGATTTTTATTAGAACTATGCAGCCTGTGAGCGAAATGTTGTTAGCTTTGCGTGAGCTGAGCGAGACAGTAAATTACTTGCAGACAGGGAGTAGGTACAAAAACGGCGCAGAAGAGTCAAAATATTGCTCCGACTTTTATTTACAACACTACGGTAACAGGACAAATCCCTATTCCCAATACACAGAGGTATTTGTTTATTGGGGATGCATATATCGGGAGGTGGATATGTGCAGATGAATCTGCACGAAACAAAATGTGTGTTTTGTGACTGGTGATTCCATTACATGTTCTCCATTCTCTTAACTTTTCGTACACCGGATTACTGTGTGCATTGGTAAATAATTGCAGTGCAATGGATTGTTTGGAAGAACTTAAAATACCTGCATCTTACTGGTGCGCAACTGGAGATGAAGATAGTATCCTTCTTGCGACAAAGCCTTGGTGCAGGTGAGATATTCATGATGTTGTTGTGTTGCTGAGTAGTGCAGCAAGGGTAGGTTTTAATTGGGTGTGAAATTAATGATGTCATGCACAATGGTTGCTACCTTATCCCTAATGAGCTGCTACTATCATGCAAAGTAATGCCAAGTAATCTAAGGTTACAGGCCTCTGAAATGATGCCCCTGATGCATTCAGTTGGTCATCATTCTAGCCTCTTGTATTTAGGCTACCAGGCCCCCCAAAATGTCCACCTTATGCAAATTGTATTAATAATTTGAGGTTAACAGCAGGAAAAATCAAATATAATGATTTTTTGTTCAATTTTTAAGTTCTGTGATTCCTGCTGTTTGGTGTAAATTGGGGTTCTTACATTGTTAAAGTGTGGTAATATGTCAATATTTTACATAAAAAGTGCAGAATGTTTTTGAACCATCCATTTTTTGTACTTTTCACTGAATTTATTCATTCCTGTTTTGTTGATATGCAGCCATCTCATCCTACGAAGTGTTTATCCTGTATTTGTATTTGTTGTATAGCTTGAAAGCAGTTAACATACATTCACATATTTGCTGCCTTACCAACTAACAAGCCCTGAAACTGCAGGGAGCTAAGTGATCTGGGAACGCTGCCCACCTGGTTTCCACAACATGACCAGCTCTCACCAGAGGAGGTGCAGTCGGCTGTCCGAGAACGACGCCCGCCTGACCCCAGCTGGACCTTTGTCAACCTCTGGGTTAGTTCCAGCCACTGCTGGGGATGTGGCAGGGTGTTAGCTCCTGGCAGCTGGGAATGCTGCCAGCAGCTAATAGGGTGCTGCCTGCATAGAGAGTGCTGCCATCTGCTGCATTGTGGAGTGGTTTTAACTGTGAGTTTTCCTTTGATCTGTGCACTTCCTGCTGCTTTCTTTTGCTGGCTTGATCTTTGATCATTTTAGAAATATACTTGTATCTTGACTCTGTTTGAAAGTAATTGGTGCATTCAACCATTCTGGCCCAGATTATCCAGGTTTTAGTTTGCTGTTGTGCCGATTTTACCAGTGTCTGTACCTGTCTGTTTCTATGTGCATGTTGTGCCACTTTCCACATTGCCAGCATCCAGTTCTTGTACTGTGTGGTTGATAATCATGTGACTGTGTACCACAGACGATCCCGAAGCCGGACGACAGGCCGAGCCTGCTGCCGCGACCGCAGCCAGAGTCGGCGCCGGACGTGCTCCGGCCCGACCCCGTGGACGCCACGTACTCGGCGCTGCTGCGGCAGGTGGCGCGAGACGGCTTCTGCGCCAGCTGGCGGGCCATGGCGGCTCGCTACCCGGGTATGGCAGCTATTCGCCGGGCTTTGGCCACGGCCGGGGGGGGGGGGGGATACGCTCGAAAATTTGCATCCGCATCACCACCTTTGCTGCGTTAGCACGACCGTGTTCGTCACTGGCGTCATCATTGGCGGTGTTTCCGTACTACGTAAGAGTCCCTAGCTATGACTGCTGCTGTGGTCAAATTGCTGCTGGCAGTCTGAAAGTCCAGTCAGTCTGCAAGCCCACAACCCTGATCCAGCGACTAATTGCTATTGGCTTATGAACAGCAGGCTGGCCAACTGGAATGGGTCTGTCGCGCACGGGGGGAACCGGTTAAATCACCATGAACCAGCTGCACCTGTGCTGTCCTTCGCCTGGGAGCAGGGCTTCTCTTTGATGCCCTCGGACCCCGTTGCCGCTCGTGCACGCGCCACACCACGTCGCTCACGCAGGCGGGAATCTTTAATCGCAGACAGTCTGCATCCAGCCCCAGCAGTGGTGGGCGCTCGCCGTGCCAGGCCGCTGCTGGCGCCGCCGTGTCTGGCCGCCCCGCACCGCCGCGTGCTCTCCGAGACATCTGGCGGTGACCGCTGACGCGCGCCGTCGGTCCCCAGATGTGTACCCGGCAGAGCTGGAGCCGGGCCCGGAGCTGGGCTCGGAGCCGGAGCCGGAGCCGGAGCCGGAGCGGCTGCCCGCGGATGCCGTGATGCGGGAGCTCCTCCTGAGGACGTACGGCCGCGAGCCGGCCGTCGTGGCGCCGAGTCGGTCGGCGGCGAAGGTGAAAGGTCGCGGCGGTCCGCGAGGTGGCGCTGGAGTCGGCAGTAGAGGCAGGCCGCTGAACTGTTATGGACATGCCGCCATCCTGAGGTTGGATGGTTTACTGTTTTGCGAACTGCCTGTGTGACATTGCTTCGGTGCGCGGTGTGCAAACACTGCCTGAAACGGGTAACCAATCACGCACGAGACAGTTGGCAGGTGTGTTCAGTTCGAGCATGTCGTTTGGTGCGTGCGTGCGTGCGTGCGTGCGTGCGTGCGTGCGTGCGTGCGTGCGTGCGTGCGTGCGTGCGTGCGTGCGTGCGTGCGTGCGTGCGTGCGCGTGTGCGTGTGTGCGAGCGCGTGTGCGTGTGCGTGTGCGTGTGTGTGTTTTGTACCGCTACTCTCTGTTGGCCAGTACCTACAGCTGAGTTTTCTGCTGTGCGCGATCCGTTGCTGTGTCTAATCCGCTGTTTTCTCGACATGTCGTGCCGTGCTTCTCTCATGCCACCGTGTTCACCGCACGAATCCCTCCAAGTTTCAAACTGTGTACATTTTCACCATGTCGAACATTCCTCTGCTTGCGGTGGCTACCCATAACCCTTGCACGGCACCCCGCCGCCATTCCGTCTTCCTCGCCCAGCTGTCACCTCCCTCCCGCTGGTCTCCCCCGCTCCCCCGCGGCTGAGAACCCGGCGAGATTGCAGGAAAAGTCCCCGCTGACGCCGCCGCGTGTTGGCCCCCCCGGCAGGCCCCGCCGCCGGGCCGCGAGCCGTTCTGCGGCCTGCAGCCGGCGCTGGCCGTGCTCGAGCTGAGCTCCGCCTTCGTCGTCGTCTCGCCGCACGCCGTGTTTACGCTGCGGCACGCGTCCGCCTTCACCGGCGGCCGCTTCGCCGACAACCCGAGCAAGGTGGGAAAGCAACGCTCTGCCGTGGCTCAGGCGCTTGGGTCGTGATGTAAACGTCTTGGTTCCATTCGCGTCGCAGGACGCCTGATGGGCTCTGCTTTCCTGGTGCTGAGGACCTCAGTGTGTGCGTACTTAACCTTGATTGTATGCATAGGAGGAAAGCCCGGCAGTTATTAGAATATGGACAGTTGGGGATAGCCAAGCAACATGTCGTGAGGGGTATCCGTGGGTGAGAAACATCAGTCTGCAGATATGGACGATGTTTCAGAGAGCAGGAAAAGTGTGCTGCCTGTGCTGCTGCCTGGCAAAGCTAGCATTACTAGTGTGCTCCTCCTCGCTGTGTTGATTTGGCATCCAAAAGTGCGCGTCGGCATTGACGTCATTCCTCCCCCTCCCCCGCCCCGTGCCGCCACCGACCGACATCTCCGCCTTCCCCCTCAGGCGGTGTTCGTCGGGTACCAGCTGCTGCGGGCGCTCGCGGAGCTGCACGCGCGCGGCGTCTGCGCCGGCGACCTCCGGCTGCAGGACGTGCTGGTGGACGACACGCTGTGGGTGCAGCTGCGGCCACGGCTACCGGGCTCGTTGTGCGACGCGCCGCTGCCCGAACCGACCGCGCCCCGCCGGTCAGTCGCCGTCGTGGTCTGGTCTGGTGGTGTGGTGGTGTGGTCGTCGTGGTGCCACGTGCGGTCGTTTCTGGGCGAGCATCCTGCCGCGCCGTTCTTCTGTCGTCTTTCGGTGTGTGGAGACGGGCAAAGACGACAGGTGGCTTTTATGCCACTTTTGGATGCAAAGTCATGTGTCTGTGGTAGTGAGTTAGTTGCACTGGTAGTGTCTTTTACCACTAACAATGCCGACATGTCCTTAGATTTGATTAACAATATTTGAAATATGCTGTCATTTCCCTGTTCTGTCCGTCACTAATTTTGGATGCACTTGCACGCATTCTGTACCGAATCCTGCCATGTCGTTGCGCACCATCACCCGGCAGCGGAGTTTGGCGGCAGCGCGTCCAACGCCCGGCCCGTGTTTCAGTGACGACAGCGAGCCGGAGGGGGACGGGGACGAGCTCAGCGCGTTGACGCAGGTCAGTCGGCTGACCTACCGGCCTGGTGGGTCAGCAGGGTCTGCTGTGGTGACTGCTGATGGACCAGCTTTACACAGACAAGCTTACAGACCAGCGTTATACGGACCAGCTTACAGACCAGCCTTATACAGACCAGCTTATAGAATAGCTTTATACAAACCAGCTCACAGACCAGCTTTATACAGACCAGCTTACAGACCAGCTCTACTCAGACCAGCCTACAGACCAGCCCTATACAGACCAGCTTATCGACCAGCTTGACAGGGGCTGCATTGGCAGGTGTAGCAATGCCTCCACACTCACATGTGTAATGAGACGGATGTTTCGGTGTTTGCAACTGGCTCATGTGACGAAAGTGATGTTGACGGTGCCGAAAGTGACGTTGACGGTGACGAAAGTAAAGTTGCCATGACGAAAGGAACGTTGACGGTGGTGAAATTGAAGTGACGGTGACGAAAGTGACGTTGACAGTGGCGAAAGTGGTTTGCACACTCGAGCCGTTGTCACTACTGTAGTGCTGGCCGGAAAATATAGTCTAAAATGAACCAGACTGACCTGACCTTACCTGATCTGACATGATATGGCGTGATATAACATGACTCTCGCCCCGCCCCGGCAGGCATGGGTGAGCCGGCGCGTCTCAAATCTCTCGTACCTTTTGGCTCTGAACGCTCTGGCGGGCCGGCGCGCCGACGACCCGGCCTACCACCCGGTGGTGCCGTGGGTCAGCGACCTCAGCCGGCCCGACGGCCAGTGGCGCGACCTCAGCCGCAGCAAGTACCGGCTGAACAAGGGTGACGAGCAGCTGGACCAGCAGTACCGCGCTGGCGCCGCCGCCAGCGACCAGGTACGCGCCGGGTACGGAGCGTACCTTGCAGTGGTCATTGCTGCTGGGGAGGGAAGGGAGAGAGGGAGGACGGACACAGGATGCGGGGCGCACGGTCACGCGGTACCTTTAGAAGGCGCTTAACAGACAGGTCAGTTGTACCGGGGTCCGACTGGCTGGTTGTACTGGCTGTACAACCGACACTGGGGTCAGTTGTACAGCTCGAGTGAGGTGAAGGTGATTGTAGGTCTCTTGGTGGGTGTGGGTTGTTGATGTAGGGTTCCCACACGTGCCAGGCGCATGCGCATGTCGGGCGCACCGTGTCGTCAGGATGGTGCAGGTGTTCGACGCGTGGTGTCGTGGTTGCTGTGCCGGAGCCCTCGCAGTGTGTGGTAGTGTGTGTGTGTGGTAGTAGTGTGTGTGTGTGTGGTAGTAGCGTGTTCAACCGTCGGTGCGGTACCGTGCCCCTCGGGAGTCAGTGAACAGCGTAGCGCTACGCCGTCCCCCTCTGTGCCATCCCGTCAGAAGTCATAGTATCGTCTCCGCCCCACAGGTGGCGCACCACATCTCGGACGTGCTCTCCGAGATCACCTACTACGTGTACATGGCACGTCGCACGCCCCGCTCGGTGCTCTGTCGCCACGTGCGGTGAGTGCTGCGGAGGGGTGGGCGCTGGCCGGTCCCGGATGACGCCACCAGCGACCAACGTCATCCGGCGAATCCAGTGCCGTCACCTACCCTCACCAACAAGAAACGTACCCTCTCACTCGCTTACGTCATGTGAACAGACGGGCCAGACGTGGTATGATGTGCGGGCTGTTAGTAGTAGGTAGGCCAATTTGAAAAGCTCTTTTAGTAAGTGACGTGGTCGCTTCGCCAGACTCATGCTCACATCTCGGCGGTCTCGCGCCCGGCAGCGGGAACGGGCACGCGGACCCGCCGCGGTCGTGGCCGAGAGGAGCGTCTCGGGTGGTGTATTAAATCAAAGGCATCGTGATACACGGCAGTCTCGCTGGAATTGGGTGCCGGCTTTGCTACCGCGTTGCAGGGCCAACTACGCCGGCTGAGCACCCAGTGGGTGCCGGGTGCTGACCCTGACCCCTCTTCCGCTGGTCTGTGTTGCAGGGCCCAGTGGGTGCCGGGCGAGTACCCGCCCTCACTGCTTCGCCTTCAGGCCTGGACCCCGGACGAATGCATTCCGCAGTTCTACACGGACCCCGGCGTGTTCAAGGTGGTCCGCGGGCCACTGGTCAGGGGTGGTCCGGACCAGCGGCGGCGGTGGCAAGGGGGGGGGGAGGGAAGGGGTCGTAAACCGTGCGTGGCTTGGTCAGAGGTGGTCCGGACCAGCGGCGGAGGGGGAAGAGGGGGGGGGAGGGGTTGTAAACCGTGCGTGGCTTGGTCAGAGGTGGTCCGGACCAGCGGCGGCGGTGGCAAGGGGGGGGGGGGGAGGGAAGGGGTCGTAAACCGTGCGTGGCTTGGTCAGAGGTGGTCCGGACCAGCGGCGGCGGTGGCGGGGGGGGGGGAGGGAAGGGGTCGTAAACCGTGCGTGGCTTGGTCAGAGGTGGTCCGGACCAGCGGCGGCGGTGGCAAGGGGGGGGGGAGGGAAGGGGTCGTAAACCGTGCGTGGCTTGGTCAGAGGTGGTCCGGACCAGCGGCGGCGGTGGCAAGGGGGGGGGAGGGAAGGGGTCGTAAACCGTGCGTGGCTTGGTCAGAGGTGGTCCGGACCAGCGGCGGCGGTGGCAAGGGGGGGGAGGGAAGGGGTCGTAAACCGTGCGTGGCTTGGTCAGAGGTGGTCCGGACCAGCGGCGGCGGTGGCAAGGGGGGGGGAGGGAAGGGGTCGTAAACCGTGCGTGGCTTGGTCAGAGGTGGTCCGGACCAGCGGCGGCGGTGGCAAGGGGGGGGAGGGAAGGGGTCGTAAACCGTGCGTGGCTTGGTCAGAGGTGGTCCGGACCAGCGGCGGCGGTAGCAAGGGGGGGGGGGGGAGGGAAGGGGTCGTAAACCGTGCGTGGCTTGGTCAGAGGTGGTCCGGACCAGCGGCGGCGGTGGCAAGGGGGGGGGAGGGAAGGGTCGTAAACCGTGCGTGGCTTGGTCAGAGGTGGTCCGGACCAGCGGCGGCGGTGGCAAGGGGGGGGGGGAGGGAAGGGGTCGTAAACGGTGCGTGGCTTGGTCAGAGGTGGTCCGGACCAGCGGCGGCGGTGGCAAGGGGGGGGAGGGAAGGGGTCGTAAACCGTGCGTGGCTTGGTCAGAGGTGGTCCGGACCAGCGGCGGCGGTGGCAAGGGGGGGGGGAGGGAAGGGGTCGTAAACCGTGCGTGGCTTGGTCGGAGGTGGTCCGGACCAGCGGCGGCGGTAGCAAGGGGGGGGAGGGAAGGGGTGGTAAACCGTGCGTGGCTTGGTCAGAGGTGGTCCGGACCAGCGGCGGCGGGTGGCAAGGGGGGGGGAGGGAAGGGGTCGTAAACCGTGCGTGGCTTGGTCAGAGGTGGTCCGGAACAGTGGCGGAGGTGGGAAGAGGGGGAGGGAAGGGGTCGTAAACCGTGCGTGGCTTGGTGGGACATGTGGTGATATGTTTCATGGTAGGGTACTGCATGTCCATATGCCCGTATCCGCATGCTGAGTGGCCTGTAACCCGTAAGAATAGACAGAGTGAGAGGGAAACAGCTAAGAGTGTATTTAGCTTCTACCTTCAGTCATAGTGGCAGTGTGGGGTATCAGGGATGATGTCCAAATTTGATATTCGTGACATGCTTTCCCGGGATGTTTGTACTGGCCACTTTATACTGTCACCAGAATCGAAACATGCACTGCTGCCGTTCGTCATTTGAGTCCGCCTTCCCACCTACACAACACAATACTTCCCACCGATAAAATGCTACACTTTCCTGTGCTTCGTCTCATGTGAGCATGGGCAGGACGGACGCGAGTATTGCATAGTTGTGAATGCACTGCTGCTGGTATTGCACCCGTGCGTATTCCACGGTTCTGACACTGCGTCCGCCAATGCACAGTCGATCCATCCCGACCTGGCCGACCTGGAGGTGCCCGAGTGGGCGGAGTCTCCCGAGAGTTTCATCAGTCACCACCGGGCGGCGCTGGAGTCGGACCAGGTGTCGGCTCACCTGCACCACTGGATTGACCTCACCTTCGGATACAAGTGAGCCCCGGGAGACTCGAGTCCGGTGGCTTGTGGTGGAGTGTCGCGTGTTGGCCGCCAGCCGGGCGTGATTTTCGCGCCTACCGTCTGCAGTTTTCTTGCATAAAATTGATGCGAACATTTTGGTTTGCATGGACTCCTGTGATCAGACCTCATTCCACGCAGTGCTTGTGTGAACCCTAACACAACCACGGATCGTGAAATCGGCCAAGAGGCAGCCACCGTAACTGATTGAGTTACGGGGCGGGGCATGTCAGTGCACAGTTTGGTAAAGGTCGGGCCGCTCGATGTGTTCACAAGTTGTACACTCTCTTGTTCAGTAGCAAATTTGTTTGCGTCCAACTCAGTGTTTGGGTGGGGCCATGAGCTATACACTCCTGTCACCTGTCAGTTATGCTGCTGTCTTCAGCTTCACTCTCGGTCAGTGCTCACGGTGGGGCCAAATGTGCTCGTCTTCCGTCCAGGCTCACCGGACCTGCGGCCGTTCGCGCCAAAAACGTGTGCCGCCACCTGGCCGAGAGCGGTGACACCTTGCGGCGCCACGGTGTACTGCAACTGTTCGACACGCCCCACCCTCCGCGGCAGACGGCGCTGCCGTTCTTTAGGAAGACGCCGCCCGCGGAACAGGACCTGCTAGTTTCGTCTGGGCAGAGAGGTTGGTGCGGACCATCCTGTTCGACTTGGCGCACTAAATAACAAGTCATATGAAACACAAAAGGAATGTTGGACAAGGACGAGGATAAGCTGTCATATAAGATTCGTCAATGGTCATTAGACGAGAATCGCGTGCAGATACCAGACGACATGGGGATCGTTCTTTTGAACCCTGCCGGCCGCTTGCAGCCCATCTCACGTCTCCAAAGTAGCAACTCCCACACCGGCCGAGCAGCGCCACCACGCGCACTACAGCTTCTTCCGGTCGCCGACAGATGGCGGGAGCGCGGTAGCGCCAGCTGACGAGCCGTGCCGCGAGACGGACGAGCCAGAGCCGCGCCAGCTGATCCGCCTACCGGCGCACTACCGACCGACGGCGGCGCTTCGCCGGCTGGAGGCGCTCGGCGCGTTCTGCGCGGCGGCGCGCGGGGCGCTGCAACCGGGGTCGCCCCAGCGCTCCCCGGCGCCCTCCGAGGTGGTCCAGGTGAGGAGGCGAGAGCTGACGGTCGCGTGTGGACGCTGGACGCGCTCGAGTTCTGAAAATTGTCAGTTCGTGTACTGGTTGCAGATGTGGAGAATCGTAATGAGTTCCCGTATTTTCTGTCCTCCTGCGCCATCTACATTGATTCATATTGCCATATAATAAATGATCATCCGACAGTCTAATTGCGTGATGCCATCTGACGTCTTACCGGCTGTCCGAACAGAAGCGGATGAAGGGCGCCGGGTTTTGATTCGGTTGTCAAACTGTCGTATTGTGGAGGAACCAAAATGACGACACATTATAGAGCACTGCCGTATTGCCGAGACAAGACGGATGACAATGTCAGTGTGTCTCCACACCGTATGCTGTGCGTGTGCCAGCCAACTTTTCACAAGTTGCGTGCTTTGCGCGTTTATACCCTTTCCCACGTGTCGAAGCAGACACACCACAATTAAGACTTAATCTTTGTGGTTTTTACCAGTCAAGCACATCTGCTGCGGTCTTTATCCGGCTTCCCGTCTGCCCCACCGTCGTCTCCTGGCCGCGGGCCTACTGGTCCTGCCCCTGACTACCGACAACTGACCCTCACCCTGTTCCCTGACCAGATGTCAGGTGTCTCTTGACACCTGACATCTGACCCCGCCTCTGACTCCTGACCTCCGTCCCTGATCTCAGACCTCCGACCCTGGTCCCTGGCCCCCGCCCCATGATCCCTGAGCTGCGCGCTCTGACCCCTGACCCACGCCCGGCAGGCGCGGCGCGCTCGCGACCTCTCCGCGTGGCTGTGTCTTCTGGCCGAGCTGTGCGCGCCGGCCGCCTTCCGCAGCCTGGCGGCAGGCGCGCCGCTGACTGCGCGCCTGCAGGCGGCGCGCCAGGCGCTGGCGGCGGGCGCGCCTGCCTGGCTGGCCGGCCTGGCGCGTCTGCTGCGCCGCGGGCCGCCGCGCGCAGCGGCGGCGCTGCTGCGGCCGCCGCTGTCGCCGCTGCCGCTGCCGGCCGCGGTCCCGGCGCTGTACGCGGCGCTGGCGGAATTCCGTCGGATGTCAGACCGGCAGGCGGCGGCGGCCGAGAGAGCGGGAGAGGCGAGCGACGAGGCGGCGCTGGCGGCGGAGCTCTGGGTAGGTGGGAGGTGGGCAGACGTGAGGGGTAGTGGGTCAGGGGTAGGATAGCGGATCAGGGATAGGGCGGTGGATCAGGGGAAGGGTAGTGGATCAGGGGCAGGGCAGTGGATCGGGGGTAGCGTATTGGATCGAGCGTGGGGTATTGGATCAGGAGTAGAGTATTAGATAAGGGGCAGGATAATGGATCAGCGGTAGGGTAGCGGCTGCCAGGATAGCATGAGGGGTAGAGTAGTGGATGAACAGGTGTGGGGGCTGTGCACCTGTGCGTTGTATGCCCTCGTATGAATGGTGCAAAGTGGGGATGTAATTACCTTGGTTTATGTGCCCAAAATGATCATGTCGGTGCCCCTAAGACATGACGGGCTGAGTTGTGCGTTTGGTTCCCTTGCATGATGTTAAGCTGTGTTTCCTGTAATATTCCTCTGCATGACTACAGGTTCCGTCTGTAGTGTGCATGGTAATCCTCTAATAGTTCAATGATCCCTGGGCACAGTTTCACACCATCCAGCGGTGCCCCTCGCTCGCCCGCTTCTCCGACCCCTCGGCTTGGTCGACGCAAGGCGGCGTCGGAAGCGCTCCCCGCCGCCTCAGCGCCTGCTCCGACCGCCAGGTGCGCCTCTTCAGCCAGCGGCTGGCCTCGCTGCTGACCGAGCTCAGCGACGAGAGCCTGCTGCTGCTCGTGCCGCACGTCACCCACCTGCTGACGGCGCGCGCCACGTGCGTGCTGGCCGCCTGGCACGTGTTCAGCCCGGTGGCGGCGCGGCTGGGCCCGGCGCGCGCGCGGTGACGTGTTCCTGCAGCCGTTGTTGCGGCTCTACCGTCGCGACGCGGTGAGCGGCTGCGAGCGAGCGGGCGCAGCACCTGGTGTCATCATGAACATTGACTCTGAGGGATGGAAGGCGTTGTCTGTTCTTCCACTGGGGTTCTAAGAGCTCACTTCTTTCGTTTTGTCCTGTCCATCAGTTGAACACTGCCGCTGCCGCTACCTTTTCATGGAACTGTTTTTTAAAGTTACTTTAATTATCAATTAGATAGGCTATTTTGCAGTACGAACACGGGTGTGGTGTTCGCCACTCCACTATGACACTACACAACGCCGAACGGTATTCAGCAAGTGGCACGCAGTTTGTACCAGGGCCAGCCCCTGCGCGGGGGTGTTAGGGTGTTACTCGCGTCCTCTCTGCGCGCAGATCACATGCAAGTCAATGAAGCTCTTCCACCGAAGCTTTCTGCTGCACGTGGCCGTTCGCCTCGGTCACGCCGCGTTCATCGAACACTTCATATCGCCGCTGATCGAGGCCGCCGGCGGTGACCGTGACCTGACCCCGACCCCGGCGCAGGTCACGCCACACTTCAGGTGCGCCGTGACCCAGGCGGACAGAGCGGGCCGCCCAGGCTCGGAGCTCGAAATCGAGGGGTTTGGCCTCGGCTCCTGCTGCTGGAGGGTTTCGCTGACCCGGGTTTCCTCTTAGCCGCGGTGTAAATGAAGCTGGATGACCCAATGGCCTCTGCAGTGACATGCGTGGGTCTTGTAGTTGCCACGCGTGGAGGGTTTGCTGACCCCGGTTTCCTCTTGGTCGCGGTGTAAATGAAGCTGGATGACCCAATGGCCTCTGCAGTGACATGCGTAGGTATTGTAGTTGCCCGCGTTTGGATTGCTGTTGCTCGCCGGTCCTGCTGCAGTGCTGCGCGGCGAAGCCTGGGCTGTGCGAGTTTGCTCTGGACTGGGTCCTTGTGTGATCTGTGATATCCGATGCCGTGCTGTGTGAGTTTGTTGTGGACTAGGCCCTGGTTGTGTTTCTGTGCTATCTGATCCTGCTATGATGTGCGCCGATTCTCCGCTGTGACGCCATAGTGGGAGCTGCACGTGTGCTGTGGTGTTTTGCTACGAGCTGAGGCTGGGTTGTGGAGTCGTGGTGTCATCAGAACCTGTGTTGTAGTGTCATGGTGAGAGCTGGTCTCGTGCTAATGTGTCATGTCGAGAGATGGTGCTGTGGTGCCATGTTGAGAGATGGCGCGGTGGGATGGTTGAGCCCCGTGCTGTAGTGCCATGATGAGCGCTTGTCCTGTACCCTTCTGCGACGATGAGAATGCGAGTCCTGTGCTATGGTGTCATGTCGGGGGCCGGTATGTGTGCTGTGTTTGCCGTGGTCCCATCTAAACCGGCGCTATCTGTTCGCGTGCCGTGCCATTGGTTCGCCAGACCTGATGCCAGACTTGATACTCGACCTGTCCTGACGGGATGCCCACCGGTCGACAGGGTCTCGGAGACGGCGCCAGCGGAGCACTCCTCCGAGACGGCCGCCGACCACGGTAAGTCCCCGCCCGCCGGGAGCGGCGCCGGCGACCGCCGCTCTCCCCCCGCCACGACTCGTGACATGGGACGTCACGTCTGTCGGTGTCGCGTAACGTGACGTGACGTGACGCGCGCCCGGCGGCGGCGCCCGACCAGTCAGCCGGCACAGCCGGGGCGCATACGGCCGGCCTCCTCGGCGACCGACACGTCGGCACGTCTGGTGGACGCCGCCGCCGCCGCCGCCGCTCGAGGCTGCACATAGTGGGGCTCCGCATGGGTCAGGTCAATCCACGTGTGTTGTGGAAGGTCTGGATTGGGTTGGATTGGCTTGGCTCAGTCTTGAGACGAAAGGAGAGAAATGGAAAGCATCACTGGCGATGAAGCACGGTTGTTGAAATGATCGGACCAGTGCGATTGAACATGATTGAAAGAAATTGAGGACGAGGAAGTAAAGTTGGAAGCAAAATTGTTACCTTGTGCGTAGCTGCTCTACCAAATTGTGTTGCATTTTTCGTCTGGCGTTTGATAAGATGGTTATTAAGTATTACGAATTGTTGCGTAGTAACGCCCTTTTTTATGAAAGAATGCATTCGCTTGACTAAGTCAGTCCATAAATAAGTGTGATACTGAAAAGTGGTGGCGCCTCTACATACGTGTCCAAATCTCGCTGAAAATGCTTGCGATTCGTGTTGGTTTGTGAACTGCGGCTCTTAACTCCAACACAAAGGGAATATGTCTGATCTTTGTGAAAAAATGCGAAGAAGCATTCTTTTCATGCGAGACCCTCATCATCTGTTAACGGGCGTGGCGCACGCCGTTGTTCAACCATTTATGGAGCACTGGCCTCTGCTGCGGGGTGTCAGCGCCCAGAGGTCATGGCGCCAGCCGGGAATCGAACCCGCGCATCCTACGCGGGACCCAGGCTCGGGGCTCGAGATCGATAGATTTGGCCTCAGCTCCTGCTGCTGGAGGGTTTCGCTGACCCCGGTTTTCTCTTGGTCGCGGTGTAAATAAAGCCGGATGGCCCAATGGCCTCTGCAGTGACATGCGTGGGCATTGTAGTTGCTCGCGTTAGGATTGCTGTTGCTCGCCGGTCTTGCTGCAGTGCTGCGCGGCGAAGCCTGTGCTGTGGGAGTTTGCTCTGGTCTGGGTCCTTGTCCTGATCCTGTGATACCCGATCCGCCACTGTCTGATCTGTCCGCTCCTGTAAATACCAGTATGGCCAGCCTGGGAGCACTTCTCCGGGTCAGAATCCAGCTCTGGTCAGAGGCGCTTGGCTTGGTGTGTTTAGTTAACACTTGGGTGACGTTTGTTTTATTCCGCACCTCCCGCGATGTGACACATACTTATGGCAACAAGAAGTGTTCCGGTACTACAGCATTCGCAGGGGCAGTTCTGTGAAAAAACATCCACATGTGTGTTGTCTGTGAAGGGACACTGAACGTATCGCAGCCCGCAGCTCGCGCTTGACGTCGTTGGCTGACGACAAACGAGCTCCGAGCTGGGCTCCGAGTCCCACTCCAGCCGGAGCAGATTTGCACCCCCCGGCTGATTTTCGCCGCAGTGTGTTCACTGTATCCTCACGCGGGGCAGCGCCGCAGGCTCGCGTCTCTCGTCTGTGCTCTCGCGACGACGGGCAGGCGTTGAACCGGGCTGCGGCGTTTGAATCAGACCTCCTGCGGGCTGGAGGGTCCGCTCGATCCGGGCTCGTGCGCTTCCCTCCCTCCGAGCTCGCCTTCTTCGGGATGGTCCCAGCTCGCTCGGCGCTCTTCGTCTCGACTTCCTCTGAGCTCGACCGTACTCGGTCGCCGCTGCTCGTCCCGGCTGGTTTGCGGCGCTAGGTCTCCGTTCGCGCAGAGCTCCTGGTCTCGGCTTTGCGCGAGCTCCTCGCCGCCGCTCGGCCCCCGCTCCTGAGCGTCTCTCGCCGCGGCCGTCTCTGTCGTCGCTGCCGTCGCTTCCGCCTCCTCCTCAGCGCGCCGCTTGGTGCTGAAGTGTTTGAACTGCACCTGCTCCAGAGTCAGCCCCCGCGTCTCGGGCAGCAGGCAGCGGGCAAACACCACCTGCAGCACGTTCACGCCGGCCAGGGCGGCGAACAGGCCCGACAGACCCAGCGCCTCGCGCAGCACCGGGAACAGGTGGATGAAGGTCATACCGAGTGCGCCCATGTAGAGCGAGAGGACGTTCCCGAACATCTGGCGCACGGCCAGGGGCAGCAGCTCGCCGCAGAAGAGGTGGGAGAGGGCCGACACGCCGCCCAAGCTGCCGGCGTTCGCCAGCACGACGCCGACCACCACCAGCCAGGTGTGGAGACCCAGCGTTGCCTGAGGGGGAGGAAGGTCAGTCGCCGGGACAGGAGCTGGTGTGTACGATCCTGAGCCACGTGTGAGCGGCAGCTGTCGGCTGAAGGCGTGCCGGGGCAGTCACGGGACAGGGAATGGGATCACCGCGTGGATGCGTGCATGCACGGGCTCGTCAGGGCGGCGTTGGCCCTAGGAAACATGCTTAACGACATGGCCATTGCGGGGACGTGGTCAGTAACGCCGTCATCGCGGAGCATGGCATCACATTGTCACCATGGCCACGTGTCACGATCACGTCTCGCCCCGAGGATGCCGCCGAAATGCGAACATCACATGAATACAAAGACGCGAAGACGGTAACCATAGCAACCAGGGAAGGGCAACGCGCTGATCTGACCTGGAACTTGAAGAAGGCCGCCACGGTGAGCATGCCGAGACAGGCGACGGAGGCGGCTCCGATCAGCACGGTGCGTCGTCCCCACCAGCGGAGCAGGCAGGCGGAGCCGACCAGCGCCAGCACCTGAACACGCGCGTGCCGGACGGGGGATGGGGAAAATTGGCGTGCTGGTCGTGGCACTTCAGGCAGGTGGTGCGAGTCCTAAACTGGAGGGATGGCGCCACGATGGGTGCACCAGTGCACCGCTGACGTCACGCCCTGGTCTGCTTTAGGCGCGTGGTCACTTTTCGTCGATGGGACGCGAGAGAGTGTGACGTTTCCAGGCGTGCAAACTACACGTGTTTCACTTCAAGAGCAGGTCACGTTTACATACTACTTGCGGGATGACTGGAAGCATGGGTGCACTGATTACTGCAGTAATCTGCGCTCAGTAACATCGCGCACTGTCCGCCCGAGTATCGCAGTAGCCCGCTGTGGCCCTGTCGCCATGGCAACAGGAGCAGCACAGCAAGATCATCAGACGACCGCAACGGACTCTGCGCGCTACATGGTGGACATGAAGCTCCTCACGTACCCGAAGCCAGCGTCGGACCAGCGCGCCGCCGCCGCCGAGGCGCTGGTCTGACCCACCTGCAGCGCGGCCAGCAGCTGGGTGCACTGGGCCGGCGCCAGCGACCTGACGGCCATGCGGAAGAGCCCGGGCGCGTACTGCGTCAGCACAATGCCGCCGCAGAAGGAGTCGAAGAAGAACTGCACCAGCAGCAGGAGGCACGGCTTGGCCACGTCCCAGTCGGTGAAGATGAGCCGGGCCTGGCCGCGGAGCGAGGTGTTCGCGTGCGATTGGCAGAAGGGGACGGCTTTGGACGCGAATTACATCGATGTATGTGTGGGTGAAGACCACCGGGCTATGTAGTATGGACAACTATTGAAACGTCTGGGGTTACGGGTGGCTTTGAGCCAAACATATGTTTACTGTCTGGCCCCAAGCTCGTTGCGGCTGCTTGGCAGTAAAATTCTGGTGGGTGATCTTGCTGTGGTGTTTCGGCAATAGAGGATTGAAAATACCTGCGTGATGCCACATTTACCAGGTGACAACAGTATTTCTATCACCAGGTATCTACATCTGGTCACTCGCAAGTTACCTTTTAAACGTTTCTGCAACTGCCAGGGATCGAACTCCGGATACTTTAACGCAAAGCCCAGCACCTTGTCATCCTCATGGAAGACAATGTGGTGGCTCAATGAATTCAGATGTTTCTTTCGATTTTTTTTCGGCAGCAATTCTCGGTTCGATTCAGATGCACCGAACCTCGTCTCGCTCAGAAGGTTTTTTGTTCTCAGCAAAGGAACTGTTTTCGCCTTTTTCGCGAAAAAGTTCGCTTAAAGGAAATATTGTATAGTTGAAGATATTGCAGCGAGCATCATGCGTGGGATAAGCTCACTCGTAACGATTTGCTTACTTTTAAGTAGAAAAGACTCCTCAAGACAGTGCAATTTCTCTGTTCAGTAGATATCCTCTTCAATACGTCATTGTTTGATTACGCCAGCGTACCTTGCGCAAGACCGATTGAAAGCCAGTTGACAACCGTTATATCTGGAAATTGTGCTCACGAATGCCAGATGTGAAATACTTGACAAGGCTGTCTTTATTGGCTGTGATCGCCGCATGGCTGACTGAATTGCAGAATTTAAGTGATGTCTTTTGTCGTCATGGCTGACCTTGAAATAATCTCCCCGAAAAAGTATCCACATCTTCGCGGGCTGGTAGCTCAGAAACGGGCGAGTTATGGGCTTTGAGAATGCCAGCGCCGTGAACCGCATCGAATGATCTTCAAGATTGCTATTCCAGTTAAAAAACCCGCACCAATGGGGGACACTCCCTTTTAGATGCATGCTGGACCACCATGGTGTTATGTTGACTACTTGTTATGTTGAACTTTGAGCAGGCTTAAAGACACCTAGCTTTGCGGACCATGTGCGGATATCCAAGACATCAGCTCACACGCCTGCGGGGCGCATCTACGAATGACGTTTTTCTCTTTGTGGCCCGTGTGGCGTGCGTCCAGTGCCGGACACAGCCTCGGACGCGAGGCGCCTTCCTGTACCTGCTGGAGTATGTTTGGAGTCGGCCGGCCCCGCAGCACCTGCAGGATGTGTTTGGTTTCCATGGCGACGTCAGCCCGCTTGCCGCGGTAAAAGGCGATCGCTCGCTGCGCCTCCTTCTCGCGGCCCCCGCGGCTCAGCAGCCACCTGGTGGTGAAGGCTGTAAGTGAGAAGTGCACGCGGTGTGCAGCGATGGAACCCGTCCATTACAGGGTGCAGTGCTAGCCGAGTGGTGCCAGTACAGGTGCATTTCCGGTGTGATGTGAATGTATAAGTGCGCTGCTCTAAAAGAGATGGCCAAGTGTGAAGACCAGTGCAGACAGCTGGCCTTGTATTATGACATTCTGACCCTTTTCCCGCTGGGTTTCTGTGGTAAGACGACCCTTGCTAGTTGAGCTGGAGCGAATATGGCGAGGAACACTCCCCGTTCATGTGTGAATGCAGGCGTGTTAGCGAAATCCAGGTTGTGTAGCTCGAGTTGATTCAAAGTTATTTATTATACTGGTTGTGACATGCAAAAAGCGCCTACACTTCTTGGTGTGGAGTGACTGGGAGCAAGGGATGATATCGGGAAGACGCAAACTTTGTTACGGTTCGCAAGGTGTTTCCATGCACTACATATAGGCGCCACGCGTCGGCGCTACGACGGAACCACCCATCTTTTCATGACGCAGAATCTTCGAGATTTTAGGGAACCGTTCTATCAATGGCATTACCTAGGCGAATTTGGCAGCAGAAGCGCACCGAGAAAGTGCACAACAGATGGCGTGCAGCCGCAGAGTAGTGTGGCATATCGCCACGGGATGGCAGCACTGACGGAAAAGTTGACCAACAGGCTGAGTCCAATGGCCACTCCGGGCAAATAGCAGAGCGTTCCGCGTGTGCGGTTTGACGTCACCTGAAACACAGCCAGAGGGGAGCGTTGCTGGGTCCATTCTTAGAGGAACGTCTCTCCTTTTGTGATTTACGTGCCGTATGATCGCGCTAGTTTTTGATGGATCGCCTAGTTAACTCCCTCTATCCGAAAGAATCGGGTTGAGTCCCAGGAATGGCATGAAATCGCGGGCATGCATGTCAGATTTCTTTTTCGAAACTTAAAATGCCGCATGGATTCCATACCGGTGATACCCCGGCCACTTGTTCATAATGCGTATCGCACGCGTGATATTTCCATGTAGCGTGATATTGCCATTTCCATTTCCATGTATATCTTTGTACTTCTACGTACGTATGTATATACATCTTTGTTTCATCTCGACTTGCATCCTGAGCCCGTTTTTGCCACGAAAACTTTGAAAACGCCTAGCACATTCTAGTGACCAAAGTCCGTGCACCCCAGCTTAAAATTCAAGACCTCTCGGACGGGAGTCCATCTCCCCCCCCCCCCACCAACGGCCACGCGGGTGCGGCTCCCCCCCCCCCTACCTCAGCGATATACAGTCGCCCTCCAGACGCGTTGAGCCCGACGAAGGCGCCCGCCATCACGGCGCCGGCCACCATCATGCTCCGCCCCCCGAGCGTCATCATCGGCCAGGCCAGCAGGTTCAGCGGCACGCTCAGCTGGATCACGCGCAGCACGCCGAGCCGGTCCGTCAGCGGGGCGGAGGCGACGCAGCCTGTCGGACCGGCGGGGGAGGGGGAGGGGGTCAGGTCACGGCGTGAAGCGCGCGGCGGTGCCGCGGGTGTGGTGACGCACGGCACGGGCGTCCGACTTCGGGGCATGGGGTATAAATCTCGGGACGAAGGTCGTGTTGTGGGTTTGTGTGTCAGGATGGCAGTGGTGGTACGCGGCCAACTAGTGACGGGTTATGGACCATGAGGTACATGCCATGGCTGCCGGGGTGTGCGTTATGAGACACGGCGTACGTGTGTCAAGCTACGGGTCATGACATGCAGGTGAAGGGTCAGGGTTCGAGTTATGTGATACAGGTGGCTCGTTGCAGCGCGCGGACGACAGGTCACGGCTCAGGATGCAAAGGTCACTGGCCACAGGCTAGAGGTCGGGGGTCACGACATGACGACGGCTGTAGGTCACGGGCCACGGATTGCACGCCACATGTTTTGGATTGCAGGTCAAAGGCCACGAGTCCTATGGCATGAGTCACAAGACACAGAGCACGGAAGTCAGCCATACGTACTGATATCAGGCACTGGTCGGCATACACGTGCGGCAAACACAGTAAGGCGACAGCTATTTGTTTAGACGTGTAACCATACTGGTGGCCTTACAGCTCAGACGTTGAGATAGTGGGCTCATGTGGCATCTGGCATGTGGGCTCGCATCCCATGAGGAACGCTTATGTAACTCATTTTGTAACTCTATGTTACTAACAAAATCTAGCTATGGGTTAACTCCCTTATAACTATTTAACTCGATTTCGACGGTCACGTAGGAGCTAGCCAAAATAGCCCGGGCGGAACAGGGTGGCCCTTGCCGTAGCATTGCGGGGTATGTTAATATTCCGTTATGCTTGACATGTTAAGAGATGGTAGATGTTCCGAAAAAGATAGTTTCTTGAATTCAAATATGTTTACTGGGGTGTTGGGATCAGATGCTTTTACAACAGGCTATGCTTAGAAAGGGCTCTGATCTCAATCGTGTGTGCAAGGCATTTGGTTGAATGGCCTTAAAAAGACTGTAATTAGTCATTCCAGCCTGACTTTGATGCAAACATTGTTGTCCTACGTATAAAATCCGCCGTAAACGGTCTTTAAAACTGAATGAACGTGATTGACTTCGAATATAGTTTGACTCAGATCTGGACAGCGCTACCTGCCTGTTGATCTGAGTCGTTGTCCAGGGTCATTTTGCGTGCTAGTGTCTCTTTATTGCAGAGGGAGTTGGCTTGTTTCATAGACAAACACGCATCTGAAGTTCGATGGTCTGCTACGGAGTTCGTCAGGGAGACAATCAGAGTTGGGGAGTGTCCGTAATGATGACGCCTCCTGTTCCTAGATATTTACATAGCTGTGAAGTGTGTTATGGCTATACCTGATCACTGTTACTGATATGACCTATCATGCGAATGCCGGAGGAAATACCCGTGCCAGAGGACCTCCTGATATAGTCCCCTGATTAATGAAAGCCCTATTAAACCATTTTGCACAACGCTGACGCTTACGCAGCACCGTTTGGGAAGGAACATTGCTTAGCCGTTATTTCCGCGTTTTGTCTGATTTCACTGACGGTTGCGGTACTGGAGACAGTCGTCACATGGCAGAAAACGGGACATTTTTGGTTCCAAAAGCAACTTAGTTTGGGATATAAACAACGTTCTAACATTTCAGTACAGGCTACGTTACGTCGCGTTTAAAGCTTACGATGTACGTTTTGTTAGTGCTGGCTGCGTAAGTGGCTGTTTGCACTCACCCAGCATGCGACCTAGGTGTGCGATAGAGGCCACCAGGGTGGCCGTCTGCAGGCTGAGGGTCCCGGCTGAGTCCCCCGACTGGGCCTCGGCGATCAGGAGGCCGCCAAAGCTGACCCACACGCCGAACACGACGTGCGTCTGCGACATCACCACCGCCGCAGCCACCTGCCAAGATGTACTGACGTCACCACTGCCCCAGTCGCCCGTCGAGATGTATTGGCATCACCACCAACCCAGCCAACGGCTGGTTACACCGCGTTACCACTGCACCGTATTACCACTGTACTGAATTTACCACTGCACTAACGTCCCCACCGTACTAGCACCACCACTGTGCTGACTGTCCCACACCAGCCATGTGTCTTGTGTCATCACCGGACTGATATTACCACTGTAGTGACTGATATTACCACTGTAGTGACTGATATTACCACTGACTGATATTACCACTGACTGATATTACCACTGTAGTGACTGATGTTACCACTGACTGATATTACCACTGACTGATATTACCACTGCAGTGGCATTATCGTCACGCCAGCCACTTGCCGGCTGTCCCCATCTTACTGAGACCACTACTCTACCAACATACCATTGCATTGTCATCATCACCCCGCCAGCCATGTGTCGCCTGACACCGTGTCACCGACAAGGGTGGCAACATCGTGGGAGATGTGGAGGACGTGTCCCACATAACTTCCAAAACGTGGGTCTGTCCCCTTAACATAAGACACAAAATTTTCGGACGCATGCGCATGGTCAGGCGAAACGAGTTGCAAAAAAAGATGGACGCTGAAGGCATGCCACGACCCTTACAACGCCGTGGACGCAGCAAACGAAATACGCCGCACATGATTTCTCTCCCTCCTATCTGCAGAACGCTTGAACATGCGTCGCTACTTCGATTGCCGAGAGCCTTTCACACGTTTTCTCGGCGCCTGGTCCGCGAGAAAAGAACTCTGTATTTCTCTGATAGGGGCATATCCCCCTCAGCCTTCAGCTTTCCCTTTAGCTGCCTTTTTCGGGCGCACCGCAGACAGGTAAAATATAATGAATTTCTCCCTATAGATGACGAGATAAGTCAGCAGGCAATGATCTCAAAAAATAGATCCACAAAATATATCTAAGAAATAAAAAAAAAACATTGGTACTATTGAAAGTGTCCATTTTGGCCGGCGGGTCTCGGGAACTGGGACCTGGATATTGATCTCTGGCCATAACAAGCCACTGATCTGAAATCAGCGATGCTCAAACCTTTTCGGCACTCCATCCCAACTTTCCAAATTTGCGTACCGACCGGACTCCGCCACTTGAAGTCTAGGAACGGGTGCAATAACGCGATATTAACTACAATGTTGCATTAAGATCCTGCCTTTTGTAATCATGACACGCCCTTTTGTCGAAGTACTGACCCGTGGTCCGCTTCGCCTTTGAGTCCACGCAAATCCCCCTGCTGCTCCAACCGTCTTGGATACAAAATGTCGATGTTCTGCCTGTTGGTTTTGTGTTCCTTACCCACGTCACACGGAGCTTGCCTGCGTTGTCCCTGATCTCATTTCTCAAAAGAGGGCGGTTGAGTTCTTTGTCTTTGTCCTGTGACCTCGCCAGACAGGACTGCCGACGGTTTCACCCGTCGCACAATACTTCGACACAGCTGCACGGGGCGGGATGATCCGGGTGGCCAATGGCCAGGAGACCGGTATTCGGTAGCCCAGCAGAATGGTGCGCCTGTCTCGAGGCCCTATACCCAGCGCCGTCGCATTGCGAACCAGGCGCTCGTCCATTAGACCGCGAGACCGCGAGACACGCGGGCTTTGCGCGCGTGATATTGCTTGTGCTATGCCACTGTTCTTGCGCCCGTGTTCTAATTGCATGTGCAGACTAAACAAGTCTTTCCCGAGCCTTTTGTATATCCAGGCAATGTAGGTACTGTGCATCAGCTGAAAATTTAATAACTTAAGCCAGGCAGATTCCTGCTCGTTTCCTATGCCATTCTATTGAATCTGGAACCACCGGTGTGCTGACGTCTATAGCCAACAATCATTTCGTGGGCCGCGCTAGGAACTGTTGATGTAGGACCTGTCTCTAGGCAGCGACGGGAATCCTTTATTCATCAATGTTGAAATCACGATCCAGCCGTCTTGTTTTGTTTTATTTCGTTTTTTGTTGTTCTTTGGTGATCAGTTATTCCTCAAGCCTCTCTTAAACTGTATTTTTCCTACGCCGTCGGGGGGCCAGAATTCATAACGGATCGTGCTCAAGTACAAAAACAAAGTTCAAATTTGTCTCGTCTCGAAACCGCTGTTATACCTTTGATTTAGTCGTTAGCATGTGCAAAAAAAGGTTTCACTGAAGTTATTTGTTACGCCCGTCTGTGCGTTGTCTTCTGGCGCTTATGTCGCCCATTATACTTAACTGCCCCAATAAAACAACGCGTCCTCCGTCCTGTACGATTCTCAGAAAACTGCATGTTATTGTAGAGTGTTCGAAACCGGGATCATGTAGCTTTAGATTGAATAGCAACAAATTTGAGCAAATCTAGTATGTACCTAGATATCTTACTGGATCACGTGAACGGCTCCAGCTGTGTAACTTTTGTTTTTGTTTTGGGCTTGTTTAACTTTTGGAGTCGATTGAATGCTCTTTTTCCACTTGCTTCCTATCGCAGCCGGATGGTCGCTGATCCACGTAAAAGTGTGTTCGCCGTGTATAGCAGTGCACATGCCAAGGTCAAATCTCCCACCGGTATAAACAGCTCCGTCTAATCGCGTCGCCAGTTAAAGATCATATCAGCAGAGGGGACAAACGAAGCAACAAACCTTATATACTCAGGGCCAACGTGCGCGACGACGTTTGGGAAGCTCATCTGAAAAGTTATGGAGCGCAGCTCCGACGCCAGACAACCCATGGCTAACCCCTTCCTTGCAGCCAGAGCTACGTGCCACCGCTCATGGTCACCGGTAATCTGATATTTCCATTATTCTGACGTCACTGTGGCGTTGGCGAGCTGGCGCGACACACCGACAACCAGTGGTGCACGTTCCCCAAAAGAAGTTTGTTGGGGGACTGAGCAGGAAAACGACGCACCTACCCCGAAAATGCACCACCAACCTGGTTTGTCCTGGATTTAGTCCTTTTTTGTCAAACTTCTGGGACCAGGACTGGAGCCAGAATTGGGCTGGGGGAGGAAGGGAGGGAGGCGTGTATGCCAACCTGCCGCGCTGCTGTGTGGTGAGCTGCGCCATTCCGTACATTGTCAAGGTACTGATATGTATACAGCCACTGTGCTGACGTCACAACACAATGGATATCACTGCCGCACCTACATCACTATCATGCAAATCATTTCAGCAACATGTTTTGTCATCTTTTTCGACGGCAGCCTTCGGACTCGAAGCACGCCTAACATTCTGTGAATGCTGTGATGAGCGCCATCCAAGAGGGGAAGATGCGTTTCGTCGAATGATGCTGCTTGTGATTTCTGTCGGACAGGACCGCGGAAGGTTTCATACGTCATGCACACCACGTGACCACTCGACCCAGGTTAACCCTTTTCGGTCAGTTGGCTGTACACGCTAGTCAAGCCGCACAACGCGCCCATTGATGTCTATGGCTGACGTCACCAACTGACTGACATGGCCACTGTTCTGACGCTGCCTTTGTTCTAACAGATTTGCTGTACTGACATCACCGCTGTATGCATGTCATACGGGTTGGTGTTCATGTACTTGCATCAGCCAACACCATATATATATATATATATATATATATATATATATATATATATATATATATATATATATATATACGGTCGGGCCGCATGATGTGGCCCGACCGTAACCAGACGTGCTTATCCCTCGTGGGGTGATGTAAAATCATCTGCTGTATTCATGTTTGTGGGCCGAGAGTGGTATGCTTTACGTCGAACATGCGGTATAATGCAGCATGCGATGACCTTTTGCTTGGCGACAGCGGGAGTGTTTCATCGCACCACTTTGCCACTAGTCTGACTGGTCTTGTAATGCTGTGGACACTGCACGAGGACAAACTGTGGTCAAACTACGGGCATACAAATCTCGGAGAGCTTTTGGCAGCATAACAAGAGTTTGTGGCAGTATGTCATGACACAAGCTGGTCTTTTGTATATATATATATATATATATATATATATATATATATATATATATATACACATATATCCCGGTTCTGCGGGCCCAACCATGATTCGATATATGTATCATCCAGCTCCGGTCTCCAGAAGAAGATTAAGAAAAGACAGTCTGACTTGAGATAGTCATTTTTTATCGCTTGGCAATGCTTATATCATTTAACGCTAGGTAGCATTATGTGCGACCTGTCGGAACTGTCTGAATAAATTCAAGTATGTATTTTATTGAGCATTTTAAAACGCAGGGAGCGTAATAACAGAATTTCGATTGTGATGGTTGAAATAACCATGAACGAGTCTATATTGCATTTGTAATAAAAACAAATAAAACAGGTGCCTCGTTGCCAACGTCTGGTGTATTTGTCAGTGCTGGTGTACAAATTAAAGGTGACGGCCTATTTGCGATTTAAAGTATTCATTTCTCACCTGAGTCCAGATTCGTCCGCCGGTCCATGATGTGACCTCAGTCGCCCTTCAGGCAGTGACTTCGGCTTCTGATCACAGTGTTGACCTCTGCTGACTTTGATTACGGAATCGGTGACTGATGTAAGCTCTGCTGACTTGGGCACGGTGACCTCTGTTGACTTGAGCGCGGTGATCTCTGCTGACTTGAGCGCGGTGACCTCTGCTGACTTGAGCGCGCTAACCTCTGCTGAGTTGATCACAGTGACCTCCGCTGACCTGAATGCCGTGGCTTCGGCCGATCTTGAGCGCGGGTGATGTCAAGTGATCTTGAAAGCGACGACCTAACCTGTCCTTGATATCAGTGACCTATGCTGGTGACCTCTGTCGCCCTTGATCACACTGAACCTGCTGACCCCGATAGCGGTGTTCCTGGGTGGTCGGACGGGCCACCAGTGCCGGGACACGACTGCCGCCTCTGCTGTCTGCTCGGTGCACCCCGCTCGTGCCGGCTCATCGCGCCCGCCCCGCGGACGCCTGTTGAATGCGGAAGCGAACCGAGGCGTGCTGACAATGGTCTCCATGTCGAGTTATTCGAAGCGGTGCCTAGTGCTGTTTTGTTAAAACTTTCCGCATTTGATTCTGTTGGTGACGCCTTCCCTTTGTTCAGTTTGTCATTGTTTCTAAAGTGCAGAGTCGTTGGAGCTGCTACAACGAAGTCCACTCAGCTCTGTCGTGTTTTGTCGGGGGACGTCATCACATTTGACGCCGGAAAGGACGGGCCAAGTTCGGAAGGGGAACAGGCTGGTGCTTGGGGAAGCAGGGCTGTTGATTCCGGAGGTCAAACTATTGATATAACGGGGTTTTGTCGTTGTTACCAGGGAGAGACAGCGAAGGGGTTTCAGATGGAGAAGTAGCCGCCCTTCGTCCCCAGCCTCTGTCCGCCGATGACGCCCCCTATTTGTCACTCCTTAACACAAGAAAGTGTCGCAATGGACAACACGCTGGACTTTATGCTGGGGCCAAGTACAAACGCGTTCTCTGCGCAATATCTCACTGGCCCGACCGTAACCAGACGTGCTTATCCCTCGTGGGGTGATGTGAAATCATCTGCTGTATTCATGTTTTTGGGCCGAGAGTGGTATGCTTTACGTCGAACATGCGGTATAATGCAGCATGCGACGACCTTTTGCTTGGCGACAGCGGGAGTGTTTCATCGCACCACTTTGCCACTAGTCTGACTGGTCTTGTATGCTGTGGCACTGCACGCGGACAAACTGTGGTCAAACTACGGGCATACAAATCTCGGAGAGCTTTTGGCAGCATAACAAGAGTTTGTGGCAGTATGTCATGACACGAGCTGGTCTTTTGTATGCAGTGCCCGCTGAATTGGTCGAGACTAGAACATCCAGTTTCCCACCCCGTGACTTGACGACATTCTGTCGCTTTTGAGCCACTTGAGCGCTCTGGCCGACAAGTCAGTGTTGGCGAGCAGCCCTCACTGCGGCTGTATGTCGGGGGCTTCGCACCGCTGATGTTCTGCCCCTCCTGCCTCACATCCGCTAACGCCTCCATGTATGCATGCTGCTCCGTATTGTTACCTCGCTTCACATATGGCATTCGCGAATTTGTATTGTATACCTAAGCGGAGCCAGCCTTGTCGGAGCTGTTCCTGTCACTGGAACCGGATGCAGCCAGCCAAATTTGCCAACGGCGATGCTGTTGAGCAGGGAGCATATGAATAGCGTGCTGATCGCCGTTCCCAGCATGTAGAGTGCACGGACCCTCGTTGGAAGGATCCATACACTTTAGGAGGTGTACCCCGGACCGTAAGCGCCTGACACGGTGCTTCACAGAGCGGCATGATCTGCGCGCGCTCTCAAGCCGATGCTTGAGGGCTACTTTTATGGCGATGACGTACTTCTGCCCTGATCAGTAACTGGCTGCTGATGCTAACGAGAGTCATTGCTGATTGTGCCGTGGCTGTTATTCAACATTGCTGCCCGGTGGTAGTTCGCTGTCACACATTCGCGTTTTTTTTTAGGGAATGTAGCTGTTGTGTGAATGCAAATGGCTTAGTGATGTCAAAAACGAAACGCCTAAGGATCTTAAGCGCATTGCAAACCGGGAAACGACTGGATAACAGCTACTTGGGAGCGTGGTTTATCGCCCGACATTGGCACCAGTGACGTTTTGAAACCGTGATGCTTTGGTGTTACCGTGATGTTGCCTGCGGTAATTTTCATCAGCCCACCCCGTGTGGCTGCAATTCGGTCCTCACTGGGGTTTTAATGTGCTTTAGAGCATTCTTGGCTGTTGGTGTTCGGCTCAAGATGTAACTTTCATTCACACAATATGAATTGGCAATGATAATGAGCGTAAGCGACGTTCAGTATACCTTGAGGCAATGACAAGCAAACCTGACATAGCAACGCTCACCACAATTATATCTATTTACATCAACCACGGAGCGATTATATAAATCCAGGCATGATGATGGCTGGAGCGCAACTTACACAGACTGTGCTCCAAACATCACACAGGCATCTTGGCATATCTCCCTGCCGTCCCAGCCACCACCGACAGCAGCGCCGTCCCGCGCGTCCCGCTCCAAAAGAATAGTTCCAGCGATGGCCGCCAGGCGCACGCGAGCCATCGCCTCGCCCGAGCCGTCCGCCCGAGCAGCCGTCTGGTACGGGTTACGTGCGCCTGGAAATGGCGGCAACACGTGGCATTGATGTTTCATGTGAGAATGACCTGTGAGGAAGACATCTAATCATATGGCATTAGAAGGGGCGGTAGATTCGTGCATGACACTTTTCCCTCCAGGAACAAGCGAGGCTCGTAGTCCGACAAAATTTTGTCGACAAATCACAAATGGCTTGATATCTCGTATTAATAATCACAGCTGCAGTAAGAGCCCTTATTGAGTCCAATTTTGAATAGGTGAGTGTTCAGTTGCGATGTTCCCAATTCCAGCTTTGTGCATACAGTGTCTACTTTTGAACCGACGAAGTAATTATCGCGGAGGGACTTCTTTACCGTAGTGTTTTGCAACCGTGTAACTAAGTCTAAGGAGAACGGTTCACCAGAGTTTGTTGACTTTGATATCAGATGTTTTGCAGGCGACGAAATCGTAGTTCGAGCTCCTGGCTTGTTGCTATTTTGCAGTGTTTGTTCATTGTTTTCTGCGTCGAAGGTCCCCGTCCCTACGTCCCGCCACGCGGTGCGGCTTTGACTAAAGCCGACTGAAACTGTGATGTTGGCTCTCGTTCATTTTGATCTGAAGTGAAGTGCCGTGTTGTCCGAAAAGGAGTGTGGGCTGGCAGAAACCACTTAAAGGTAGCTTGAGTACATTAGCGAGGGCAATGCCTCAACGTTGGCCCTTGGGGACATCCTGCAGGAATGTTTGTGGTCCACCTGGGGGGTTCGTCACCCACAACTACCCTTAGTTTTCCCCTGAGAGGTACGGGCATTGGAGATACAACTAAGTGCAGTTGCATTGAAAGGCCCCGAGGGTTCTGGTCGTGGTTCATCGTCACAGCTGATCAGTCCTTTCACCCGTGAACGGCCACATCACGACAGTGATCTTTTAACTCTGATATAGTTAAGCTACACTGTATCTTTCCGCCATGACTCGTGGCGGAATTGCGGACCCTTTTTAGTGTGTTGCTCGTATATCCTGAGGTTAATTTCGCAGAGTGAAAATGCATGGGTACTACATTGTTTGTGAATGTCAGGCTGTCATCTGTCACACTGCTCAATCTGGTCTGTCATAATGATTATCATGTTATCAACGTAGCGACCAAATTGGCAAAACTTGCGAATTATCTACTCCTGTTCTTTTTCGGTCAGCTCCACAAACGAAGCTTTTCTTTTCTGTCGGATATGAAGTTTCGTAGCGTTGATGATCGTTCACAATCATCGTCATTGTGACCATGGCCTCGATTATTATGGCAACACGCTGTGTTTGGATCAAAAGGATTGGCCGATCGTTGCTTGCTGTTCTGTGTCAACCAGATGAACGTCGTAATAAGCGCATTGTGGGCTGACAGGTAACGTGCGGCCTTCTTAGGTCTTCGCGCTAAATGGACGTATGTTAGTTGTACAATGAGCATTTGCGTCCATAACTTAGGATAGTGCGTACTGCCGTAATGCACCAATGTAGCTGCAGTCATTGAAACCCAGTCAAGGATGAATTTGGTGCAGTCCTGAGATGGAAGCAGGCACCTGTTTTCGCGCGCTCGTGTCTTAATTTCATGGACTTCACAAAACCTTGAAACTTACGTTAATCGGGACTGACAAGGTCATGCAGAGCAGCTCTGAAGATGGCAGGCGCCGCCATGTTTGGTCTGGCGGCGCGTCCAGGCGAGACAACCGCTTGCAGCGAGTTCTTTCGATGAAGTGCGAACACTGTAGCAGCCGAATACGCCGTACTCAAGTCGTATATAGACGCCGAAATCGATCACTCAGTTTTTAGTAGGATAGAGAAATTAGCATATCACCACGCACGGTACGTTTCGGTTGGAACGATATTAGTGGGATGTGTGGTGCCATGCGACTGTATGGCAAGCACGGGACCACACGACATTTTGAAGACCTTCATCGTCCTCAGTTCATTTTAGCAACTTCCTTGCATGCCGCACTGTCCTGATGGTTTGGTAGTTGTTTGGAAACTTTGGGTATTATCTGGCGTCCCTTAGTCTCGCTTCCCCTGCTGAGACGGTTGTGACCTTAAGCCTACAGGGTTTCAAAAACTTCTCATAAATTGTCAATCTACGGATATATTCAGCCACATTTGAGTCAACGATGGAACCATTCGATAAACCTTTTCACATGTCATGCAAACACCATTCATGCAAAATTCGTCCTCTCGGACTCCATACAATAATGTGCAACTTTGTTCGCTAAATTTTAAGCATTCGTTAATCTAGATTGGCGGACGTTTTGTTCCCGCAGATATTTATCTAACTCACAGGATCATGTTCTACAAGATAGTATCTTTAGCACAGTTCTAGGGCATTCCTGTTATCTGTTTTGCGAGGCCCATTGGAATCGCTGTTGGGCTGTCTCACGCTCTTGAGGATGTGTATCGGCTCTGCCACTGTTCATTCGGCCTCAAGTCTGATGCTCCACTCATAGCTTCTACGCCAGGGCTGAGCAACTGCTACAGAGCGCTTCGGGGCAGCTGTTTAGCGCTAATGCTCAACTGTCGCCGTCCGATGTCGCCATCCGAGTTCGCCATCCGAGGTCGCCATCTGATGTCGCCATCCGAGGTCGCCATCTAGGGTCGCCATCTGAACAGCTCACGCCGCTGGCTGGACCGTCACCCGCTCGGTCGTCAGCCGTTATCACCTCGGTATCAGGCGCCGCCTGCCTGTTTTCAGCCGTTGCCACCTTGGTGTCAAGCGTCGCCATCTTAGTGTCAAGCGCTACCACCTTGGTGTCAGGCGCCGCCCGTTCGGTGTCAGTCGGTATCACCTCGGTGTCAGGCGCCGTCCGTTCGGTGTCAGTCGTTATCACCTCGGTGTCAGGCGCCTCCCGTTCTGTGTCAGTCGTTATCACCTCGGTGTCAGGCGTTGTCCTATCGGTGTCTGTCTCTTTCCCTTTGCTTGTTTCGCATCCCACCGTGCCATTCTCGAGCTGCTCCTCCTCGCTGTCCGGGCGCGCCTTGTTCGCGTCCACCTCCTCCTCTGGCCGCTCTTGGGCCTCTTTCGCCGCGGCTGCCGCTGCCGTCGCTTCTGCCGGCTCCTCTTCGCGTCGCTTGGTGCTGAAGTGTTTGAACTGCACCTGCTCCAGAGTCAGCCCCCGTGTCTCGGGCAGCAGGCAGCGGGCAAACACCACCTGCAGCACGTTCACAGCCGGCCAAGGCGGCGAACAGGCCCGACAGACTCAGGGTCGCTTTGAGCACCGGGAACAGGTGGATGAAGGCCATGCTGAGCGCGCCCATGTAGAGAGAGATGGCGCTGCCGTACATCTGCCGCACCGAGACGGGGAGAGTCTCGCCCAGATACAGGTGCGAGAGCTGGGAGATGCCGCCCATACTGGCGGCGTTTGCAACGATGATGCCGACCATCACTAGCCAGGTGTGCGCGCTCAGTGCTGCCTGAGGGCGAAGGTCAGACAGTTCATGTGACAGGGTTGGTGTAGGGCACGGCATTGTGTGGGGGCCACACGTTGTCTAATGGCCGCTTTACTGTTCCCCGAGCGTCACCACTCGGTAGTCACCAACGTCGCCTCGGAATCCGGGTCATGGCCAGTGTCGTCTGGGGAAGCCGGGTCATGGCCAGTGTCGCCTGGGGAAGCCGGGTCATGGCCAGTGTCGCCTGGGGAAAGCCGGGTCATGGCCAGTGTCGTCTGGGGAAGCCGGGTCATGGCCAGTGTCGCCTGGGGAAGCCGGGTCATGGCCAGTGTCGCCTGGGGAAGCCGGGTCATGGCCAGTGTCGCCTGGGGAAGCCGGGTCATGGCCAGTGTCGCCTGGGGAAGCCGGGTCATGGCCAGTGTCCGCCTGGGGAAGCCATGGCCATCACCAGCGTCGCCTCGGGAAGCCATGGCCATCACCAGCGTCGCCCAAGCTAAGCAAAGTCATCACCAGTTTCACTTTGGGAATAGTGATCATGATTCGCGTCACCCTGCGATGCAAATCATAACCAGCGTCGCCTGGGCAACAGGATCTTCACCAGTGTCGCTGAGGGAAGTAAAGTCATAATGCGTCGCTTGGGAAGACAGAACTATCAAGAGGATCAGCGCCAACGTTGCAGAGGATGGCAGAATTATCATTAGATTTGTCTGCGATGGCACTCGTGTCGTGGTCATCGATCGTTATTTCCCCGCAGCGACTAGCAACACCCGAATTCGCTTGATCATGATTCATCAAGCCCGTCTGTTACGTTCACACGAGGACGTGCCTCGAAATGGAAGTAGGCTGCCGCGGTCAGCTGCCCGAGGCCGGTCAGCACGGCCGAACCGATGAGCACGGCGCGCCGTCCCCACCAGTGCAGCAGGAAGCCCGACACGCCGATGGCTGCCATCTGATGGGGAAGAGCGGCGTCAGTCGACGCAGCAGGGCTAATGGTAGCCGCGTCACAAAGAGACCCTCCAACTAAAATGTTTGAGGAGTTCGTTCGAAATCTTTCGGAAAACTTGTGTACGCATTCAAACATTTTGTAGATTTAGCCTAAAAAGTCCCCAATACTTAGTCGTGACTATGGTGTTGAAATCGGCGGGTTGCATTTGGTAACATATGCTATTTGCACACCATTAAAAAGTTCATATATATGCTGGTTATAATATGTGAAATAGTGCCTACATGTCTGAAAGCATCCCACCTGAACGTAAGTCCTCATGAACGTGGTGAGCAATTACATTGTGTCACTCAACAACTCGTATATCCGATATATGTACAGCCGCGCTTTTGGCTCCGCTAATTCTGCATAATCTCCGAGAATGCCTATTCTGATTATTAGGAGGCCGAAATCTACGACCTCGCAATTAAGGAACATGAATGCACCACACGACCGCGGCCTGACAGCATCCGCTTGGGCCAATAAAGGGTTGTCAAGCTTGTATCGACGATCTGAAGATCGTGCTCATAGGCCGAGCGTTCTCACTGGGCTCTCACACATGCGCGCGGGTCGCTGTCACGTGCGCACTCTTATCTGTCATGTCATCTGGGACATGTTGTCATTCTTAGTTGGTGATAGCCAGGGAACGCTCGATCACGGGAAGGCCCTCCTTAGGTCCTCGCCAGGTCCTCCTTAGGTCCTCGTTAGGTCCTTGTTCGGAAAGGTCGTCGGTAGCTGTTCACTATGTGAGGAAGGTGATGGGTGGATACAAGGCGACCGTCACCCCCGTCAAGGTCCTGAGGAGGCTTTCTTCGCTAACGCACATCTCGGGACTGAAATTGTCACATGTTCCTTACATCACACATCACGCAGTGATGGCTGATAACGATGGACTATATCCCTCTGAAGCAAATACCACGGCATTTGCCGACGACAAACCGGCCGGGCCTTTTCAAATTGTACAGCCTGATATGAATAATTGATATATTTGAGAACATGTTGATTGATAATTAATTACATAGTCGATTGACTTGCCAAAGGAATGAGCTATGACTCGGTGTTGGTCTGTGCGACGTCCCGCGCGCGGGGCTCACCTTGGGTGGCCGGTCACGTGTCCTGGTATCGCCGCTGTAACAGCAGTCGTGCTGGCGAGGCATGACATCGCCGGATGGCCCTTTTCCTCCGGCTCCGGAGATCATTGTCAGCTGAACAATATGTATGTGTATGTATATATATATATATATATATATATATATATATATATGTGTATATATATATATATATATATATATATATATGTGCCTGGTTTACATGGCGACCCATGACTATGAATTTGCCGCCGACTCGAAGCGTTGCGTTGACTACACCTTGTAGTCGTGTGCGTTTTTCACGTTGTTTGAATCGGGTAGAATCGCATATCCGATATGCGAACGTGTATCAACTTTCAGACGCGACATGTGTTGGCCCTCTCCCTCCGTGTGAAGTCACAATCAATCAATCACACAATCAAACACAATCAAAACACAATCGATCGACCACCACGGACCGCGAGGCCCACGGCTGTTTGATGAGGGGGGGGGGGGGGGGTCGTTTCCAGTTAGCAGAGGCCCATCTCTCGGAAGCATGGCTGGATTCCCCATGTAACCAGCCGGAGCGGAAAGGATTTTAGTGGCACATCTTAAACCATTTTGCGTTCTACTTTATTTCCCAAGTAAACAAGGTAATGAGGTGTGTGGAGGGGTACTAGGTACCCAAGTGGTTAGACTAGGCGATTTGGGTATGTGCCGCGGAGTTGTCCGGTAAACGAACTCCATTTGGTAATCGAAACTCGAAGCCAGACGGTCTCGCGTCGCAGCAGCGCGCTGATTCGCCCATACCCAGTGACGTCACCATTCGGATGTCTCACCTGTAGTACGGCGAGCACTTGCGCGCATTGGCTTGGGGTCAGTGACATTGCTGCCATTTGGAAGACGGAGAGCGCGTACTGGTTGAGCACCACGCCGCCGCAGAAGGTCTCGAAGAAGAACTGGACGAACATGAGCAGGCACGGCTTGGCGACGTCCCAGTCGGTGAAGATTAGATGGACCTGAGCAGAGGCCAACAACGCTCACATGGCGCTCAGCATGGCGTGAGCAACAGGGCGCGTCTTCGAGGTTGTCTGTTCCGATGCCGGAAGGGTTTACGTGAGCTTTTAGTAGCGAGTGGTGTAGGCGTTCGTACCTACTGGGATTGTTCCAAAGTCATTGGGGTACAAGCATCAGCAGGCACCGTCGGTTGCAGTGCAAAACAGTGCGGCACTGTCTTGGTTTACGTCGCACTGAACTGGCTCACTCCAGAACGTCAATTATCTGTTCATCGTTCTAACGAGAGTCTTGCATGCCTCGGCTTTGAAACCATACGCTCCAAAAAAGGTGGTAAGTTTTTCCTTCACCTTTGTGCTGGCTGTTACCCTGCTCCCCAAAGCTCCCCGCACGAGCCCTTTCTTGAGACGAGTCTTTGACGCATATCATCGTTTAAACCCACAACCTTGCCACTCGCCTCTTGTGTCGTACCTCACACTCGCAATTTTCATATGCATCAACAATGTATCTGCATGCATATTCCGAAGCCCCACCTGCCGCCGAATGCTAATGTTGGGTCTGCCTCTAAGAGACAGCTGGATATCCTTGACCTCTTGTATGACGTCTGCCTTCTTGCCTCGGTAGAAGAGGATCGCCTTGTTGACCACGTCGGTGCTGGCGCCGCGATGCATGAGCCATCTGTTGGTGGCCAGCGAAACTAGTAAGCGCCAATGGCTGAGGCGCCACTCGGGTAGCGAGCGATGTGCAGCATCTGGGCAAAAGCGGATAATGGACACATGCGCAATGACAGGAATGGAGCTGCTGCACTGTTGTCATATGCCACTCACATCATGCGTAGGGCGTGAGGAAGACCAGGGGTGTGATGTAAACATGATTGGGTACCTGGGTGAACTGGGCAGCAGAATCGTTTCCGATGATCTGTACCACGGAAGGCACGCAGCCGCACAGTAGAGAGGCGTATCGCCACGGTATGACGGCGCCCGATGGGAGAAGTTAGCCAGAAGACTGAATCCAATGGCCACACCTGGTAGGTAGCAGAGCGTAGAGCGGTACCAGGTTGGTTGTCACCTGAGAAGGGATTGGTTTGTCATCTGACAAGAAGAATGTGACAGATGAGCACTCCAAAGGGGAGTGCTTTCGTGCTATGCAGTCGAAGCCTGTACCTCTGCAGTATGCCTCTTCAATGATCCGGGAAAGAAGTCCCTTAGAGAGCATTTATTGTCTTCCAAATCCACGGATCACTCGCAACGTTCAAACGATTGAACGCGAAGTTAACGAAAAAAGATGGAATTAACACGAAGTGCTGGACCCACTTTGGCATTTGCCATGCTTTTGGCATCCGTGACTCCCAACAGCCCCACCTGCGCCCCCCCCCCCCCCCTCCCCCCCCCCCCCCCCCCCCTCTGTCCCGCTCTACGAAGACCGACCAGCGAACGACAGTCCATGGGCTTCGTCCGCTGTTATTTGGCGGCTCTCCTGCCGCGTCCCTCTCCGGGAAGGCGTGACCGTCCATTCTCTAGTTCTCCGCCGGAGATGGCGTTAGGACCACCCGGCGCCTATCCCTCCGATTGTGGAGTCGTAGGAGGCTCTTGGGCCCCACGCACGTCGCTGACATGGACCTTACCGGCATGCCGTTCATGCCCACGTACCCCTGAGTGGGGACCGTGCCGGCATGCCGTTCACGCCCACGTACCCCCCCTGACATGGACCTTGCCGGCATGCCGTTCAGGCCCACGTACCCTCCCTGACATGGGACCGTTACCGGCATGCCGTTCAGGCCCACGTACCCCCTTGCTGCGATGCTGCGCTTGCAACTCCTCCGCCTCCATCGACTCTGCGCCATTCTCCGAAGAGGACCTCACGAGGCCGCTGCTCGAGGTGCAAGGACGAACCTGACGCCTCGCTTCCCGTGTCACGTCAGCAAGGGTCATCGGCGAGAAGACTGCCCTGGACAATGGTGGTCGGTCGCGCTTGGTGGGGGTCTCCCAATGAGACACGCGCTTCGCTGCGCCGGGAGGATGACCGAGGTGATCTAAGTCGTTGGCGTTCAGGTGTTCTGGCAGCGGCTCGACGGTGGCGAAGCCCGGGAATCTTCCACTCAGTGAACCTTGCAGCACTGTCTTACATTCGGCACGCTCATCGGGTGCCCATTCACAGCTGTTGTGCCGCGAACTCACCTGGAGGTGCTCAGTGGCTGTTGTGCCGCGAGCTCACCTGGAGGTGCTCAGTGGCTGTTGTGCCGCGAACTCACCTGGAGGTGCTCAGTGGCAGTTGTACCGCGAGCTCACCTGGAGGTGCTCAGTGGCTGTTGTGCCGCGAACTCACCTGGAGGTGCTCAATGTCCTGGCTGACTGTAGAAAGGTAGACTTGGGCCGTCTCCAGGGCCACCTCATCGGGGTATTGGTTGCCATCTCTGATAACTGAGTGAATGCCTGTGTCTCTGCCACTCGCCATTGAGTGAGTACAGATATAGAATGCGCCAAGGGCCCTTTTCCTCCACCCCCCCCCCCCCCCCCCAGCGCATTATGCAGAAGTTTTTCAGAGGATCTCGCGCGAAATACGGTCAGCAGACTTTTCTACGGCATACTGCAAGCTTCTTTTCTAACAGAGAGCAATGGACACCGTTTTCCTCGAGTTGGAGCCAGTCACCGGGCCCAGCACTGCGTCCTACGTGTCGGCGGAGTGCTGCGGCTCGCGCTGAGCGTCGTCAGCGACCTCAGCGCTGAGCGACGTCAGCGGCCGGGTGGGTCGGGCGGCGGTCGGAAAGAGCACCTGGAGAAAGCCATCTTCCGACGCTGGGCCAGTGTTGAAAGCACGCGCCGAGAACAAACCTTTCGCCAAAAGAGCACGATGAGTAGAGTGAACAGCCAGTAGACCTGCCCCTCCCGCTCCCTAAAGGGGTTCCACTCATTTAGTGTGAGGGTGCATTCACCCGTTTGTGAGCAACGGTGGTTATGCATATCCTGTACCAATATTGCAGTGATTATGTTTCTATTGGGGAAATTTCTGGGTTCCTACACTAAGCATAACTGAAATGATCGACGCAAAACCTCTGATTATTCTTTCATTATGCTGAAGATATTGTTGTGGCGTTTTTTCACGATTGCCATAGTGTCACATGCCACATTTGCCACATTGCCACAATGCCACATTGTCTGCTAGGCTAAGAGCTCTACCTAGTTGCGAAACTCAAATTGTGTATTTCAGGTGGCACTGTTTCGGTGAGGCCTGCTTACTTCTGAATGGCGCTATGTCCGGTTCAGCTGTTGCGATGTAGAGCCGTTCCGTGAGGCCTCTCAGTCCCGCGTACCTCGGCGACGTAGAGCCGTTCCGTGAAGCCTCTCAGGTCCGCCTACCTCAGCGATGTAGAGCCGTCCCGTGAGGCCACTGAGGCCGACGATCCCGCCAGCTATCATGGCGCCGGCGATCATCATGTTCGCCCCCCGAGCGTCATCAGCGGCCAGGCAGCAGGTTGAACGGCACGCTCAGTTGGATCACGCGCAGCACGCCCAGCCTGTCCGTCAGCGAGGCAGAAGCTACGCACGCTTCGGAGGGGAGGGGGGAGCGTGATGTTAGTTAGATGGACGACCACGCGCCATTCGTGCTGCGGCATCATTTTGGGAAATTTATCCATCTGTGTAACGGATTTGCGCCAGTGGTTGATGCGCAGGTTGCGCAGGTTGATGCTCATATCATGCAGGTTGATGCTCATATCATATCATGCATGCAGGCTCACCTGCGCAGGTTGATGCTCATATCATGGCAATGCGTGTATTATATTCAATTTTATAACTATGCAGTCTAGCCGGCGTTTTCACAAATGCTCCCACTGGGTTTCATGTTCACTCAGCCATTCTGATAAAGTTTGCTGATGTATGCGTATCTGGACTCCTTTTCATGCCAAAGCGAATAATGTGAATTGTTGTGTCTGGTCCTCAAGCTGCCACCCAGGTAGTGCTATTGCGGTGCGATGGTTTTCCTGGTAACTTATCAAGGTTTTTTGTACAAACGCTTCTTTTGTGTCAATTTTTAGTTACAGTCTATTGCCATGAAGGATGTGCCAGCCTAACAGAGTGCATCGTTTTGTGAGCAACGGCTTTTGACCCCATTCTGAACATCTGACACAAAATACACATGTCTATTCCTACCGAGCAACCGGTCCGAGTCTTGTTTCATTGCTAACATGCGGTCCAGGTTGATATTGTGTATTCTGACTGGTCGTTCTGTCCAGATAAATAATGGCGAATCTCTCCTCACCAACTGGCTCAGGTTTCACAAGGCGACACTTTGAGACAGCGGGACAAGGTTGGAAGTAGCAGCTCTGTGATGGATATTTAACCCAGGGTAGAGTTTGCGGCTCCGTACCGAACATCCTGCCGAGGTTAGAGATGGCCGCCACCATGGTGGCGTCGCGCAGCGTCAGCTGAGCGGTGGCGTCAGATGACTGCGACTCGGCCAGCAAGTGGGCGGCGAAGCTGAGCGTGGCGCCGTAGATGGTGGGCGTCATGGACATGACGACCGCCGCCGCCACCTGAGCAACAAACACAGCGACCATATCGTCACGGACATGTTGTTAGTTACCCAGTGTATGACTGACGAGGGAAAGTGACGTGTTTCAGTTTCGGCTTGAGCTTGCCGTGTATCCTGGCGCGGGTGTTTCGTCGCTCTCCCAATGTTTAAAAGTTATAACATGTGCCCTGGCATGTTGCGCGCTGATAGTTTGCGCCAGCGTTTTGTCATCTCCTTGATTTTGCATGTCAGCTTTGTCAATTTTTCAAAGTTCCATGTGTTTTTGCGAGCTCTGTACAATTATGTAGCTGCGCGGTATCTTATTTCCAGGAAATAGTTACGTAGAGTTATTTGTTCATGAAATGTGGAACATCATGTACAGAACGGTCTTGTTTCGGTGTTGTGTATGTGTCTTGTAAACTGGTGTAATGTAGTACTTGTAGCCAAAAGCAATCTCTCCCTGGACATGAATACCCTGCCTCTTCATTAGGGGCTATATAATTGCACATTTTACTTCCTGTATGTGTGGGCAAATATATTATCTTCTTTGCACCGGGATCCGTTACGTCGTTCGCTTTATTGTGCAACATCCTGATTGGAAAGCCATAACTTGTCGGAAACTTTGGTCAATTGGCAGTGCACCGTTTCCAAAACTTGAAGTAATTTAGGTGTATTTTGTTCTGAATTGGAGGCTAGGTGAGACCATTACAGACATTGCTAAACGATGGAAACGACACTTCAGTGAAATCAGTAGCTTGAATTGAACTTGAGGCTGAGTGAACAATATGTTACTGGTTGCCCTTGATTACAAAGATGATTGAAGTTCCTCATATGGTAACAGTTGAACGATGGCTGTTAAACAGATAGAACTGCATATAGCACACGTAAGACAGAGCTGCACATCTTACATGTTTTGCTGACACCAGGCAGTTGATGCAGAACGTATTTCGACAGTTTGGTGATAGTTGTGTTTGAATTAGAGGGATACTCCTTTGTGCCGTCACTGTATTGGATGAATCTCTCCACACACGCAGTGCGGTGCAATGAACATAACTGTGTTTCAATTGTAAAGGATGTGCAAAAACTTTTATTGTCTCGTGCTGTTTTAAAA
>NW_023596448.1:18416311-18459860 GCF_011947565.3 Pollicipes pollicipes | reverse complement strand
TGTCGCCATGGCAACAGGAGCAGCACAGCAAGATCATCAGACGACCGCAACGGACTCTGCGCGCTACATGGTGGACATGAAGCTCCTCACGTACCCGAAGCCAGCGTCGGACCAGCGCGCCGCCGCCGCCGAGGCGCTGGTCTGACCCACCTGCAGCGCGGCCAGCAGCTGGGTGCACTGGGCCGGCGCCAGCGACCTGACGGCCATGCGGAAGAGCCCGGGCGCGTACTGCGTCAGCACAATGCCGCCGCAGAAGGAGTCGAAGAAGAACTGCACCAGCAGCAGGAGGCACGGCTTGGCCACGTCCCAGTCGGTGAAGATGAGCCGGGCCTGGCCGCGGAGCGAGGTGTTCGCGTGCGATTGGCAGAAGGGGACGGCTTTGGACGCGAATTACATCGATGTATGTGTGGGTGAAGACCACCGGGCTATGTAGTATGGACAACTATTGAAACGTCTGGGGTTACGGGTGGCTTTGAGCCAAACATATGTTTACTGTCTGGCCCCAAGCTCGTTGCGGCTGCTTGGCAGTAAAATTCTGGTGGGTGATCTTGCTGTGGTGTTTCGGCAATAGAGGATTGAAAATACCTGCGTGATGCCACATTTACCAGGTGACAACAGTATTTCTATCACCAGGTATCTACATCTGGTCACTCGCAAGTTACCTTTTAAACGTTTCTGCAACTGCCAGGGATCGAACTCCGGATACTTTAACGCAAAGCCCAGCACCTTGTCATCCTCATGGAAGACAATGTGGTGGCTCAATGAATTCAGATGTTTCTTTCGATTTTTTTTCGGCAGCAATTCTCGGTTCGATTCAGATGCACCGAACCTCGTCTCGCTCAGAAGGTTTTTTGTTCTCAGCAAAGGAACTGTTTTCGCCTTTTTCGCGAAAAAGTTCGCTTAAAGGAAATATTGTATAGTTGAAGATATTGCAGCGAGCATCATGCGTGGGATAAGCTCACTCGTAACGATTTGCTTACTTTTAAGTAGAAAAGACTCCTCAAGACAGTGCAATTTCTCTGTTCAGTAGATATCCTCTTCAATACGTCATTGTTTGATTACGCCAGCGTACCTTGCGCAAGACCGATTGAAAGCCAGTTGACAACCGTTATATCTGGAAATTGTGCTCACGAATGCCAGATGTGAAATACTTGACAAGGCTGTCTTTATTGGCTGTGATCGCCGCATGGCTGACTGAATTGCAGAATTTAAGTGATGTCTTTTGTCGTCATGGCTGACCTTGAAATAATCTCCCCGAAAAAGTATCCACATCTTCGCGGGCTGGTAGCTCAGAAACGGGCGAGTTATGGGCTTTGAGAATGCCAGCGCCGTGAACCGCATCGAATGATCTTCAAGATTGCTATTCCAGTTAAAAAACCCGCACCAATGGGGGACACTCCCTTTTAGATGCATGCTGGACCACCATGGTGTTATGTTGACTACTTGTTATGTTGAACTTTGAGCAGGCTTAAAGACACCTAGCTTTGCGGACCATGTGCGGATATCCAAGACATCAGCTCACACGCCTGCGGGGCGCATCTACGAATGACGTTTTTCTCTTTGTGGCCCGTGTGGCGTGCGTCCAGTGCCGGACACAGCCTCGGACGCGAGGCGCCTTCCTGTACCTGCTGGAGTATGTTTGGAGTCGGCCGGCCCCGCAGCACCTGCAGGATGTGTTTGGTTTCCATGGCGACGTCAGCCCGCTTGCCGCGGTAAAAGGCGATCGCTCGCTGCGCCTCCTTCTCGCGGCCCCCGCGGCTCAGCAGCCACCTGGTGGTGAAGGCTGTAAGTGAGAAGTGCACGCGGTGTGCAGCGATGGAACCCGTCCATTACAGGGTGCAGTGCTAGCCGAGTGGTGCCAGTACAGGTGCATTTCCGGTGTGATGTGAATGTATAAGTGCGCTGCTCTAAAAGAGATGGCCAAGTGTGAAGACCAGTGCAGACAGCTGGCCTTGTATTATGACATTCTGACCCTTTTCCCGCTGGGTTTCTGTGGTAAGACGACCCTTGCTAGTTGAGCTGGAGCGAATATGGCGAGGAACACTCCCCGTTCATGTGTGAATGCAGGCGTGTTAGCGAAATCCAGGTTGTGTAGCTCGAGTTGATTCAAAGTTATTTATTATACTGGTTGTGACATGCAAAAAGCGCCTACACTTCTTAGTGTGGAGTGACTGGGAGCAAGGGATGATATCGGAAGACGCAAACTTTGTTACGGTTCGCAAGGTGTTTCCATGCACTACATATAGGGCCACGCGTCGGCGCTACGACGGAACCACCCATCTTTTCATGACGCAGAATCTTCGAGATTTTAGGGAACCGTTCTATCAATGGCATTACCTAGGCGAATTTGGCAGCAGAAGCGCACCGAGAAAGTGCACAACAGATGGCGTGCAGCCGCAGAGTAGTGTGGCATATCGCCACGGGATGGCAGCACTGACGGAAAAGTTGACCAACAGGCTGAGTCCAATGGCCACTCCGGGCAAATAGCAGAGCGTTCCGCGTGTGCGGTTTGACGTCACCTGAAACACAGCCAGAGGGGAGCGTTGCTGGGTCCATTCTTAGAGGAACGTCTCTCCTTTTGTGATTTACGTGCCGTATGATCGGCTAGTTTTGATGGATCGCCTAGTTAACTCCCTCTATCCGAAAGAATCGGTTGAGTCCCAGGAATGGCATGAAATCGCGGGCATGCATGTCAGATTTCTTTTTCGAAACTTAAAATGCCGCATGGATTCCATACCGGTGATACCCCGGCCACTTGTTCATAATGCGTATCGCAAGCGTGATATTTCCATGTAGCGTGATATTGCCATTTCCATTTCCATGTATATCTTTGTACTTCTACGTACGTATGTATATACATCTTTGTTTCATCTCGACTTGCATCCTGAGCCCGTTTTTGCCACGAAAACTTTGAAAACGCCTAGCACATTCTAGTGACCAAAGTCCGTGCACCCCAGCTTAAAACTCAAGACCTCTCGGACGGGAGTCCATCTCCCCCCCCCCCCACCAACGGCCACGCTGGTGCGGCTCCCCCCCCCCTACCTCAGCGATATACAGTCGCCCTCCAGACGCGTTGAGCCCGACGAAGGCGCCCGCCATCACGGCGCCGGCCACCATCATGCTCCGCCCCCCGAGCGTCATCATCGGCCAGGCCAGCAGGTTCAGCGGCACGCTCAGCTGGATCACGCGCAGCACGCCGAGCCGGTCCGTCAGCGGGGCGGAGGCGACGCAGCCTGTCGGACCGGCGGGGAGGGGGAGGGGGTCAGTCACGGCGTGAAGCGCGCGGCGGTGCCGCGGGTGTGGTGACGCACGGCACGGGCGTCCGACTTCGGGGCATGGGGTATAATCGCGGGACGAAGGTCGTGTTGTGGGTTTGTGTGTCAGGATGGCAGTGGTGGTACGCGGTCAACTAGTGACGGGTTATGGACCATGAGGTACATGCCATAGCTGCCGGGGTGTGCGTTATGAGACACGGCGTACGTGTGTCAAGCTACGGGTCATGACATGCAGGTGAAGGGTCAGGGTTCGAGTTATGTGATACAGGTGGCTCGTTGCCAGCGCGCGACGACCAGTCACGGCTCAGGATGCAAAGGTCACTGGCCACAGGCTAGATGGTCGGGTGGTCACGACATGACGACGGCTGTAGGTCAACGGGCCACGGATTGCACGCACTATGTTTTGGATTGCAGGTCAAAGGCCACGAGTCCTATGGCATGAGTCACAAGACACAGAGCACGGAAGTCAGCCATACGTTACTGATATCAGGCACTGGTCGGCATACACGTGCGGCAAACACAGTAAGGCGACAGCTATTTGTTTAGACGTGGTAACCATACTGGTGGCCTTACAGCTCAGACGTTGAGATAGTGGGCTCATGTGGCATCTGGCATGTGGGCTCGCTATCCCATGAGGAACGCTTATGTAACTCATTTTGTAACTCTATTTACTAACAAATTCTAAGCTATGGGTTAACTCCCTTATACTATTTAACTCGATTCGACGGTCACGTAGAGCTAGCCAAATAGCCCGGGGCGGAACGGGTGGCCCTTGCCGTAGCATTGCGGTGGTATGTTAATATTCCGTTATGCTTGACATGTTAAGAGATGGTAGATGTTCCGAAAAAGATAGTTTCTTGAATTCAAATATGTTTACTGGGGTGTTGGGATCAGATGCTTTTACAACAGGCTATGCTTAGAAAGGGCTCTGATCTCAATCGTGTGTGCAAGGCATTTGGTTGAATGGCCTTTAAAAAGACTGTAATTAGTCATTCCAGCCTGACTTTGATGCAAACATTGTTTGTCCTACGTATAAAATCCGCCGGTAAACGGTCTTTAAAACTGAATGAACGTATTGACTTCGAATATAGTTTGACTCAGATCTGGACAGCGCTACCTGCCTGTTGATCTGAGTCGTTGTCCAGGGTCATTTTGCGTGCTAGTTGTCTCTTTATTGCAGAGGGAGTTGGCTTGTTTCATAGACAAACACGCAATCTGAAGTTCGATGGTCTGCTACGGAGTTCGTCAGGGGAGACAATCAGAGTTGGGGAGTGTCCGTAATGATGACGCCTCCTGTTCCTAGATATTTACATAGCTGTGAAGTGTGTTATGGCTATACCTGATCACTGTTACTGATATGACCTATCATGCGAATGCCGGAGGAAATACCCCGTGCCAGAGGACCTCCTGATATAGTCCCCTGATTAATGAAAGCCCTATTAAACCATTTTGCACAACGCTGACGCTTACGCAGCACCGTTTGGGAAGGAACATTGCTTAGCCGTTATTTCCGCGTTTGTCTGATTTCACTGACGGTTGCGGTACTGGAGACAGTCGTCACATGGCAGAAAACGGGACATTTTTGGTTCCAAAAGCAACTTAGTTTGGGATATAAACAACGTTCTAACATTTCAGTACAGGCTACGTTACGTCGCGTTTAAAGCTTACGATGTACGTTTTGTTAGTGCTGGCTGCGTAAGTGGCTGTTTGCACTCACCCAGCATGCGACCTAGGTGTGCGATAGAGGCCACCAGGGTGGCCGTCTGCAGGCTGAGGGTCCCGGCTGAGTCCCCCGACTGGGCCTCGGCGATCAGGAGGCCGCCAAAGCTGACCCACACGCCGAACACGACGTGCGTCTGCGACATCACCACCGCCGCAGCCACCTGCCAAGATGTACTGACGTCACCACTGCCCCAGTCGCCCGTCGAGATGTATTGGCATCACCACCAACCCAGCCAACGGCTGGTTACACCGCGTTACCACTGCAACCGTATTACCACTGTACTGATTTACCACTGCACTAACGTCCCCACCGTACTAGCACCACCACTGTGCTGACTGTCCCACACCAGCCATGTGTCTTGTGTCATCACCGGACTGATATTACCACTGTAGTGACTGATATTACCACTGTAGTGACTGATATTACCACTGACTGATATTACCACTGACTGATATTACCACTGTAGTGACTGATGTTACCACTGACTGATATTACCACTGACTGATATTACCACTGCAGTGGCATTATCGTCACGCCAGCCACTTGCCGGCTGTCCCCATCTTACTGAGACCACTACTCTACCAACATACCATTGCATTGTCATCATCACCCCGCCAGCCATGTGTCGCCTGACACCGTGTCACCGACAAGGGTGGCAACATCGTGGGAGATGTGGAGGACGTGTCCCACATAACTTCCAAAACGTGGGGTCTGTCCCCTTAACATAAGACACAAAATTTTCGGACGCATGCGCATGGTCAGGCGAAACGAGTTGCAAAAAAAGATGGACGCTGAAGGCATGCCACGACCCTTACAACGCCGTGGACGCAGCAAACGAAATACGCCGCACATGATTTCTCTCCCTCCTATCTGCAGAACGCTTGAACATGCGTCGCTACTTCGATTGCCGAGAGCCTTTCACACGTTTCTCGGCGCCTGGTCCGCGAGAAAAGAACTCTGTATTTCTCTGATAGGGGCATATCCCCCTCAGCCTTCAGCTTTCCCTTTAGCTGCCTTTTTCGGGCGCACCGCAGACAGGTAAAAATATAATGAATTTCTCCCTATAGATGACGAGATAAGTCAGCAGGCAATGATCTCAAAAATAGATCCACAAATATATCTAAGAAATAAAAAAAAACATTGGTACTATTGAAAGTGTCCATTTTGGCCGGCGGGTCTCGGGAACTGGGACCTGGATATTGATCTCTGGCCATAACAAGCCACTGATCTGAAATCAGCGATGCTCAAACCTTTTCGGCACTCCATCCCAACTTTCCAAATTTGCGTACCGACCGGACTCCGCCACTTGAAGTCTAGGAACGGGTGCAATAACGCGATATTAACTACAATGTTGCATTAAGATCCTGCCTTTTGTAATCATGACACGCCCTTTTGTCGAAGTACTGACCCGTGGTCCGCTTCGCCTTTGAGTCCACGCAAATCCCCCTGCTGCTCCAACCGTCTTGGATACAAAATGTCGATGTTCTGCCTGTTGGTTTTGTGTTCCTTACCCACGTCACACGGAGCTTGCCTGCGTTGTCCCTGATCTCATTTCTCAAAAGAGGGCGGTTGAGTTCTTTGTCTTTGTCCTGTGACCTCGCCAGACAGGACTGCCGACGGTTTCACCCGTCGCACAATACTTCGACACAGCTGCACGGGGCGGGATGATCCGGGTGGCCAATGGCCAGGAGACCGGTATTCGGTAGCCCAGCAGAATGGTGCGCCTGTCTCGAGGCCCTATACCCAGCGCCGTCGCATTGCGAACCAGGCGCTCGTCCATTAGACCGCGAGACCGCGAGACACGCGGGCTTTGCGCGCGTGATATTGCTTGTGCTATGCCACTGTTCTTGCGCCCGTGTTCTAATTGCATGTGCAGACTAAACAAGTCTTTCCCGAGCCTTTTGTATATCCAGGCAATGTAGGTACTGTGCATCAGCTGAAAATTTAATAACTTAAGCCAGGCAGATTCCTGCTCGTTTCCTATGCCATTCTATTGAATCTGGAACCACCGGTGTGCTGACGTCTATAGCCAACAATCATTTCGTGGGCCGCGCTAGGAACTGTTGATGTAGGACCTGTCTCTAGGCAGCGACGGGAATCCTTTATTCATCAATGTTGAAATCACGATCCAGCCGTCTTGTTTTTGTTTTATTTCGTTTTTTGTTGTTCTTTGGTGATCAGTTATTCCTCAAGCCTCTCTTAAACTGTATTTTTCCTACGCCGTCGGGGGGCCAGAATTCATAACGGATCGTGCTCAAGTACAAAAACAAAGTTCAAATTTGTCTCGTCTCGAAACCGCTGTTATACCTTTGATTTAGTCGTTAGCATGTGCAAAAAAAGGTTTCACTGAAGTTATTTGTTACGCCCGTCTGTGCGTTGTCTTCTGGCGCTTATGTCGCCCATTATACTTAACTGCCCCAATAAAACAACGCGTCCTCCGTCCTGTACGATTCTCAGAAAACTGCATGTTATTGTAGAGTGTTCGAAACCGGGATCATGTAGCTTTAGATTGAATAGCAACAAATTTGAGCAAATCTAGTATGTACCTAGATATCTTACTGGATCACGTGAACGGCTCCAGCTGTGTAACTTTTGTTTTTGTTTTGGGCTTGTTTAACTTTTGGAGTCGATTGAATGCTCTTTTTCCACTTGCTTCCTATCGCAGCCGGATGGTCGCTGATCCACGTAAAAGTGTGTTCGCCGTGTATAGCAGTGCACATGCCAAGGTCAAATCTCCCACCGGTATAAACAGCTCCGTCTAATCGCGTCGCCAGTTAAAGATCATATCAGCAGAGGGGACAAACGAAGCAACAAACCTTATATACTCAGGGCCAACGTGCGCGACGACGTTTGGGAAGCTCATCTGAAAAGTTATGGAGCGCAGCTCCGACGCCAGACAACCCATGGCTAACCCCTTCCTTGCAGCCAGAGCTACGTGCCACCGCTCATGGTCACCGGTAATCTGATATTTCCATTATTCTGACGTCACTGTGGCGTTGGCGAGCTGGCGCGACACACCGACAACCAGTGGTGCACGTTCCCCAAAAGAAGTTTGTTGGGGGGACTGAGCAGGAAAACGACGCACCTACCCCGAAAATGCACCACCAACCTGGTTTGTCCTGGATTTAGTCCTTTTTTGTCAAACTTCTGGGACCAGGACTGGAGCCAGAATTGGGCTGGGGGAGGAAGGGAGGGAGGCGTGTATGCCAACCTGCCGCGCTGCTGTGTGGTGAGCTGCGCCATTCCGTACATTGTCAAGGTACTGATATGTATACAGCCACTGTGCTGACGTCACAACACAATGGATATCACTGCCGCACCTACATCACTATCATGCAAATCATTTCAGCAACATGTTTTGTCATCTTTTTCGACGGCAGCCTTCGGACTCGAAGCACGCCTAACATTCTGTGAATGCTGTGATGAGCGCCATCCAAGAGGGGAAGATGCGTTTCGTCGAATGATGCTGCTTGTGATTTCTGTCGGACAGGACCGCGGAAGGTTTCACACGTCATGCACACCACGTGACCACTCGACCCAGGTTAACCCTTTTCGGTCAGTTGGCTGTACACGCTAGTCAAGCCGCGCAACGCGCCCATTGATGTCTATGGCTGACGTCACCAACTGACTGACATGGCCACTGTTCTGACGCTGCCTTTGTTCTAACAGATTTGCTGTACTGACATCACCGCTGTATGCATGTCATACGGGTTGGTGTTCATGTACTTGCATCAGCCAACACTATATATATATATATATATATATATATATATATATATATATATATATATATATATATATATATATATATATATATATATATATATACGGTCGGGCCGCATGATGTGGCCCGACCGCAACCAGACGTGCTTATCCCTCGTGGGGTGATGTAAAATCATCTGCTGTATTCATGTTTGTGGGCCGAGAGTGGTATGCTTTACGTCGAACATGCGGTATAATGCAGCATGCGATGACCTTTTGCTTGGCGACAGCGGGAGTGTTTCATCGCACCACTTTGCCACTAGTCTGACTGGTCTTGTAATGCTGTGACACTGCACGAGGACAAACTGTGGTCAAACTACGGGCATACAAATCTCGGAGAGCTTTTGGCAGCATAACAAGAGTTTGTGGCAGTATGTCATGACACAAGCTGGTCTTTTGTATATATATATATATATATATATATATATATATATATATATATATATATATACACATATATCCCGGTTCTGCGGGCCCAACCATGATTCGATATATGTATCATCCAGCTCCGGTCTCCAGAAGAAGATTAAGAAAAGACATCTGACTTGAGATAGTCATTTTTTATCGCTTGGCAATGCTTATATCATTTAACGCTAGGTAGCATTATGTGCGACCTGTCGGAACTGTCTGAATAAATTCAAGTATGTATTTTATTGAGCATTTTAAAACGCAGGGAGCGTAATAACAGAATTTCGATTGTGATGGTTGGAATAACCATGAACGAGTCTATATTGCATTTGTAATAAAAACAAATAAAACAGGTGCCTCGTTGCCAACGTCTGGTGTATTTGTCAGTGCTGGTGTACAAATTAAAGGTGACGGCCTATTCTGCGATTTAAAGTATTCATTTCTCACCTGAGTCCAGATTCGTCCGCCGGCCATGATGTGACCTCAGTCGCCCTTCAGGCAGTGACTTCGGCTTCTGATCACAGTGTTGACCTCTGCTGACTTTGATTACGGAATCGGTGACTGATGTAAGCTCTGCTGACTTGGGCACGGTGACCTCTGCTGACTTGAGCGCGGTGACCTCTGCTGACTTGAGCGCGCTAACCTCTGCTGAGTTGATCACAGTGACCTCCGCTGACCTGAATGCCGTGGCTTCGGCCGATCTTGAGCGCGGTGATGTCAAGTGATCTTGAAAGCGACGACCTTGCCTGTCCTTGATATCAGTGACCTATGCTGGTGACCCCTATCGCCCTTGATCACACTGAACCCACTGACCCCGATAGCGGTGTTCCTGGGTGGTCGGACGGGCCACCAGTGCCGGGACACGACTGCCGCCTCTGCTGTCTGCTCGGTGCACCCCGCTCGTGCCGGCTCATCTCGCCCGCCCCGCGGACGCCTGTTGAATGCGGAAGCGAACCAGGCGTGCTGACAATGGTCTCCATGTCGAGTTATTCGAAGCGGTGCCTAGTGCTGTTTTGTTAAAACTTTCCACATTTGATTCTGTTGGTGACGCCTTCCCTTTGTTCAGTTTGTCATTGTTTCTAAAGTGCAGAGTCGTTGGAGCTGCTACAACGAAGTCCACTCAGCTCTGTCGTGTTTTGTCGGGGGACGTCATCACATTTGACGCCGGAAAGGACGGGCCAAGTTCGGAAGGGGAACAGGCTGGTGCTTGGGGAAGCAGGGCTGTTGATTCCGGAGGTGAAACTATTGATATAACGGGGTTTTGTCGTTGTTACCAGGGAGAGACAGCGAAGGGTTTCAGATGGAGAAGTAGCCGCCCTTCGTCCCCAGCCTCTGTCCGCCGATGACGCCCCCTATTTGTCACTCCTTAACACAAGAAAGTGTCGCAATGGACAACACGCTGGACTTTATGCTGGGGCCAAGTACAAACGCGTTCTCTGCGCAATATCTCACTGGCCCGACCGTAACCAGACGTGCTTATACCTCGTGGGGTGATGTGAAATCATCTGCTGTATTCATGTTTTTGGGCCGAGAGTGGTATGCTTTACGTCGAACATGCGGTATAATGCAGCATGCGACGACCTTTTGCTTGGCGACAGCGGGAGTGTTTCATCGCACCACTTTGCCACTAGTCTGACTGGTCTTGTAATGCTGTGGCACTGCACGCGGACAAACTGTGGTCAAACTACGGGCATACAAGTCTCGGAGAGCTTTTGGCAGCATAACAAGAGTTTGTGGCAGTATGTCATGACACGAGCTGGTCTTTTGTATGCAGTGCCCGCTGAATTGGTCGAGACTAGAACATCCAGTTTCCCTCCCCGTGACTTGACGACATTCTGTCGCTTTTGAGCCACTTGAGCGCTCTGGCCGACAAGTCAGTGGTCGCGAGCAGCCCTCACTGCGGCTGTATGTCGGGGGCTTCGCACCGCTGATGTTCTGCCCCTCCTGCCTCATATCCGCTAACGCCTCCATGTATGCATGCTGTCCCGTATTGTTACCTCGCTTCACATATGGCATTCGCGAATTTGTATTGTATACCTAAGCGGAGCCAGCCTTGTCGGAGCTGTTCCTGTCACTGGAACCGGATGCAGCCAGCCAAATTTGCCAACGGCGATGCTGTTGAGCAGGGAGCATATGAATAGCGTGCTGATCGCCGTTCCCAGCATGTAGAGTGCACGGACCCTCGTTGGAAGGATCCATACACTTTAGGAGGTGTACCCGGACCGCAAGCGCCTGACACGGTGCTTCACAGAGCGGCGTGATCTGCGCGAGCTCTCAAGCCGATGCTTGAGGGCTACTTTTATGGCGATGACGTAATTCTGCCCTGATCAGTAACTGGCTGCTGATGCTGACGGGAGTCATTGCTGATTGTGCCATGGCTGTTATTCAACATTGCTGCCCGGTGGTAGTTCGCTGTCACACGTCGCGTTTTTTTTTAGGGAATGTAGCTGTTGTGTGAATGCAAATGGCTTAGTGATGCCAAAAACGAAACGCCTAAGGATCTTAAGCGCATTGCAAACCGGGAAACGACTGGATAAAAGCTACTTGGGAGCGTGGTTTATCGCCCGACATTGGCACCAGTGACGTTTTGAAACCGTGATGCTTTGGTGTTACCGTGATGTTGCCTGCGGTAATTTTCATCAGCCCACCCCGTGTGGCTGCAATTCGGTCCTCACTGGGGTTTTAATGTGCTTTAGAGCATTCTTGGCTGTTGGTGTTCGGCTCAAGATGTAACTTTCATTCACACAATATGAATTGGCAATGATAATGAGCGTAAGCGACGTTCAGTATATCTTGAGGCAATGACAAGCAAACCTGACATAGCAACGCTCACCACGATTATATCTATTTACATCAACCACGGAGCGATTATATAAATCCAGGCATGATGATGGCTGGAGCGCAACTTATACAGACTGTGCTCCAAACATCACACAGGCATCTTGGCATATCTCCCTGCCGTCCCAGCCACCACCGACAGCAGCGCCGTCCCGCGCGTCCCGCTCCAAAAGAATAGTTCCAGCGATGGCCGCCAGGCGCACGCCAGCCATCGCCTCGCCCGAGCCGTCCGCCCGAGCAGCCGTCTGGTACGGGTTACGTGCGCCTGGAAATGGCGGCAACACGTGGCTGTTGATGTTTCATGTGAGAATGACCTGTGAGGAAGACATCTAATCATATGGCATTAGAAGGGGTGGTAGATTTGTGCATGACACTTTTCCCTCCAGGAACAAGCGAGGCTCGTAGTCCGACAAAATTTTGTCGACAAATCACAAAATGGCTTGATATCTCGTATTAATAATCACAGCTGCAGTAAGAGCCCTTATTGAGTCCAATTTTGAATAGGTGAGTGTTCAGTTGCGATGTTCCCAATTCCAGCTTTGTGCATACAGTGTCTACTTTTGAACCGATGAAGTAATTATCGCGGAGGGACTTCTTTACCGTAGTGTTTTGCAACCGTGTAACTAAGTCTAAGGAGAACGGTTCACCAGAGTTTGTTGACTTTGATATCAGTTGTTTTGCAGGCGACGAAATCGTAGTTCGAGCTCCTGGCTTGTTGCTATTTTGCAGTGTTTGTTCATTGTTTTCTGCGTCGAAGGTCCCCGTCCCTACGTCCCGCCACGCGGTGTGGCTTTGACTAAAGCCGACTGAAACTGTGATGTTGGCTCTCGTTCATTTTGATCTGAAGTGAAGTGCCGTGTTGTCCGAAAAGGAGTGTGGGCTGGCAGAAACCACTTAAAGGTAGCTTGAGTACATTAGCGAGGGCAATGCCTCAACGTTGGCCCTTGGGGACATCCTGCAGGAATGTTTGTGGTCCACTTGGGGGGTTTGTCACCCACAACTACCCTTAGTTTTCCCCTGAGAGGTACGGGCATTGGAGATACAACTAAGTGCAGTTGCATTGAAAGGCCCCGAGGGTTCTGGTCGTGGCTCATCGTCACAGCTGATCAGTCCTTTCACCCGTGAACGGCCACATCACGACAGTGATCTTTTAACTCTGATATAGTTAAGCTACACTATATCTTTCCGCCATGACTCGTGGCCGAATTGCGGACCCTTTTTAGTGTGTTGCTCGTATATCCTGAGGTTAATTTCGCAGAGTGAAAATGCATGGGCACTACATTGTTTGTGAATGTCAGGCTGTCATCTGTCACACTGCTCAATTTGGTCTGTCATAATGATTATCATGTTATCAACGTAGCGACCAAATTGGCAAAACTTGCGAATTATCTACTCCTGTTCTTTTTCGGTCAGCTCCACAAACGAAGCTTTTCTTTTCTGTCGGATATGAAGTTTCGTAGCGTTGATGATCGTTCACAATCATCGTCATTGTGACCATGGCCTCGATTATTATGGCAACACGCTGTGTTTCGATCAAAAGGATTGGCCGATCGTTGCTTTGCTGTTCTGTGTCAATCAGATGAACGTCGTAATAAGCGCATTGTGGGCTGACAGGTAACGTGCGGCCTTCTTAGGTCTTCGCGCTAAATGGACGTATGTTAGTTGTACAATGAGCATTTGCGTCCATAACTTAGGATAGTGCGTACTGCCGTAATGCACCAATGTAGCTGCAGTCATTGAAACCCAGTCAAGGATGAATTTGGTGCAGTCCTGAGATGGAAGCAGGCACTTGTTTTCGCGCGCTCGTGTCTTAATTTCATGGACTTCACAAAACCTTGAAACTTACGTTAATCGGGACTGACAAGGTCATGCAGAGCAGCTCTGAAGATGGCAGGCGCCGCCATGTTTGGTCTGGCGGCGCGTCCAGGCGAGACAACCGCTTGCAGCGAGTTCTTTCGATGAAGTGCGAACACTGTAGCAGCCGAATACGCCGTACTCAAGTCGTATATAGACGCCGAAATCGATCACTCAGTTTTTAGTAGGATGGAGAAATTAGCATATCACCACGCACGGTACGTTTCGGTTGGAACGATATTAGTGGGATGTGTGGTGCCATGCGACTGTATGGCAAGCACGGGACCACACGACATTTTGAAGACCTTCATAGTCCTCAGTTCATTTTTAGCAACTTCCTTGCATGCCGCACTGTCCTGATGGTTTGGTAGTTGTTTGGAAACTTTGGGTATTATCTGGCGTCCCTTAGTCTCGCTTCCCCTGCTGAGACGGTTGTGACCTTAAGCCTACAGGGTTTCAAAAACTTCTCATAAATTGTCAATCTACGGATATATTCAGCCACATTTGAGTCAACGATGGAACCATTCGATAAACCTTTTCACATGTCATGCAAACACCATTCATGCAAAATTCGTCCTCTCGGACTCCATACAATAATGTGCAACTTCGTTCGCTAACTTTTAAGCATTCGTTAATCTAGATTGGCGGACGTTTTGTTCCCGCAGATATTTATCTAACTCACAGCATCATGTTCTACAAGATAGTATCTTTAGCACAGTTCTAGGGCATTCCTGTTATTTGTTTTGCGAGGCCCGTTGGAATCGCTGTTGGGCTGTCTCACGCTCTTGAAGATGTGTATCGGCTCTGCCGCTGTTCATTCGGCCTCAAGTCTGATGCTCCACTCATAACTTCTACGCCAGGGCTGAGCAACTGCTACAGAGCGCTTCGGGGCAGCTGTTTAGCGCTAATGCTCAACTGTCGCCGTCCGATGTCGCCATCCGAGTTCGCCATCCGAGGTCGCCATCTGATGTCGCCATCCGAGGTCGCCATCTAGGGTCGCCATCTGAACAGCTCACGCCGCTGGCTGGACCGTCACCCGCTCGGTGTCAGCCGTTATCACCTCGGTATCAGGCGCCGCCTGCTTGTTTTCAGCCGTTGCCACCTTGGTGTCAAGCGTCGCCATCTGAGTGTCAAGCGCTACCACCTTGGTGTCAGGCGCCGCCCGTTCTGTGTCAGTCGGTATCACCTCGGTGTCAGGCGCCGTCCGTTCGGTGTCAGTCGTTATCACCTCGGTGTCAGGCGCCTCCCGTTCGGTGTCAGTCGTTATCACCTCGGTGTCAGGCGTTGTCCTATCGGTGTCTGTCTCTTTCCCTTTGCTTGTTTCGCATCCCACCGTGCCATTCTCGAGCTGCTCCTCCTCGCTGTCCGGGCGCGCCTTGTTCGCGTCCACCTCCTCCTCTGGCCGCTCTTGGGCCTCTTTCGCCGCGGCTGCCGCTGCCGTCGCTTCTGCCGGCTCCTCTTCGCGCCGCTTGGTGCTGAAGTGTTTGAACTGCACCTGCTCCAGAGTCAGCCCCCGTGTCTCGGGCAGCAGGCAGCGGGCAAACACCACCTGCAGCACGTTCACGCCGGCCAAGGCGGCGAACAGGCCCGACAGACTCAGGGTCCCTTTGAGCACCGGGAACAGGTGGATGAAGGCCATGCTGAGCGCGCCCATGTAGAGAGAGATGGCGCTGCCGTACATCTGCCGCACCGAGACGGGGAGAGTCTCGCCCAGATACAGGTGCGAGAGCTGGGAGATGCCGCCCATACTGGCGGCGTTTGCAACGATGATGCCGACCATCACTAGCCAGGTGTGCGCGCTCAGTGCTGCCTGAGGGCGAAGGTCAGGCAGTTCATGTGACAGGGTTGGTGTAGGGCGCGGCATTGTGTGGGGGCCACACGTTGTCTAATGGCCGCTTTACTGTTCCCCGAGCGTCACCACTCGGTAGTCACCAACGTCGCCTCGGGAATCCGGGTCATGGCCAGTGTCGCCTGGGGAAGCCGGGTCATGGCCAGTGTCGCCTGGGGAAGCCGGGTCATGGCCAGTGTCGCCTGGGGAAGCTGGGTCATGGCCAGTGTCGCCTGGGGAGGCCGGGTCATGGCCAGTGTCGTCTGGGGAAGCCGGGTCATGGCCAGTGTCGCCTGGGGAAGCCGGGTCATGGCCAGTGTCGCCTGGGGAAGCCGGGTCATGGCCAGTGTCGCCTGGGGAAGTCGGGTCATGGCCAGTGTCGCCTGGGGAAGCCGGGTCATGGCCAGTGTCGCCTGGGGAAGCCATGGCCATCACCAGCGTCGCCTCGGGAGGCCATGGCCATCACCAGCGTCGCCCAAGCTAAGCAAAGTCATCACCAGTTTCACTTTGGGAATAGTGATCATGATTCGCGTCACCCTGCGATGCAAATCATAACCAGCGTCGCCTGGGCAACAGGATCTTCACCAGTGTCGCTGAGGGAAGTAAAGTCATAATGCGTCGCTTGGGAAGACAGAACCATCAAGAGGATCAGCGCCAACGTTGCAGAGGATGGCAGAATTATCATTAGATTTGTCTGCGATGGCACTCCTGTCGTGGTCATCGATCGTTATTTCCCCGCAGCGACTAGCAACACCCGAATTCGCTTGATCATGATTCATCAAGCCCGTCTGTTACGTTCTCGTGAGGACGTGCCTCGAAGTGGAAATAGGCTGCCGCGGTCAGCTGCCCGAGGCCGGTCAGCACGGCCGAACCGATGAGCACGGTGCGCCGTCCCCACCAGTGCAGCAGGAAGCCTGACACGCCGATGGCTGCCATCTGATGGGGAAGAGCGGCGTCAGTCGACGCAGCAGGGCTAATGGTAGCCGCCTCACAAAGAGACCCTCCAACTAAAATGTTTGAGGAGTTCGTTCGAAGTCTTTCGGAAAACTTGTGTACGCATTCAAACATTTTGTAGATTTAGCCTAAAAAGTCCCCAATACTTAGTCGTAACTATGGTGTTGAAATCGGCGGGTTGCATTTGGTAACATATGCTATTTGCACGCCATTAAAAAGTTCATATATATGCTGGTTGTAATATGTGAAATAGTGCCTACATGTCTGAAAGCATCCCACCTGAACGTAAGTCCTCATGGACGTGGTGAGCAATTACATTGTGTCACTCAACAACTCGTATATCCGATATATGTACAGCCGCGCTTTTGGCTCCGCTAATTCTGCATAATCTCCGAGAATGCCTATTCTGATTATTAGGAGGCCGAGATCTACGACCTCGCAATTAAGGAACATGAATGCACCACACGACCGCGGCCTGACAGCATCCGCTTGAGCCAATAAAGGGTGTCAAGCTTGTATCGACGATCTGAAGATCGTGCTCATAGGCCGAGCGTTCTCACTGGGCTCTCACAAATGCGCGCGGGTCGCTGTCACGTGCGCACTCTTATCTGTCATGTCATCTGGGACATGTTGTCATTCTTAGTTGGTGATAGCCAGGGAACGCTCGATCACGGGAAGGCCCTCCTTAGGTCCTCGCCAGGTCCTCCTTAGGTCCTCGTTAGGTCCTTGTTCGGAGAGGTCGTCGGTAGCTGTTCACTATGTGAGGAAGGTGATGGGTGGATACAAGGCGACCGTCACCCCCGTCAAGGTCTGAGGAGGCTTTCTTCGCTAACGCACATCTCGGGACTGAAATTGTCACATGTTCCTTACATCACACATCACACAGTGATGGCTGATAACGATGGACTATATCCCTCTGAAGCAAATACCACGGCATTTGCCGACGACAACCGGCCGGGCCTTTTCAAATTGTACAGCCTGATATGAATAATTGATATATTTGAGAACATGTTGATTGATAATGAATTACATAGTCGATTGACTTGCCAAGGGAATGAGCTATGTCTCGGTGTTGGTCTGTGCGACGTCCCGCGCGCGGGGCTCACCTTGGGTGGCCGGTCACGTGTCCTGGTATCGCCGCTGTAACAGCAGTCGTGCTGGCAAGGCATGACATCGCCGGATGGCCCTTTCCTCCGGCCCCAGAGATCATTGTCAGCTGAACACTATGTATGTGTATGTGTATGTGTATGTGTATATATATATATATATATGTGTGTGTGTGTGTGTATGTACACACTACATATATATATATATATATATATATATATATATATATATATATATATATATATATATATATATATGCCTGGTTTACATGGCGACCCATGACTATGAATTTGCCGCCGACTCGAAGCGTTGCGTTGACTACACCTTGTAGTCGTGTGCGTTTTTCACGTTGTTTGAATCGGGTAGAATCGCATAATCCTATATGCGAACGTGTATCAACTTTCAGACGCGACATGTGTTGGCCCTCTCCCTCCGTGTGAAGTCACAATCAATCAATCACACAATCAAACACAATCAAAACACAATCAATCATCGACACCCACGGACCGCGAGGCCCACGGCTGTTTGATGAGGGGGGGGGGGGTCGTTTCCAGTAGCAGAGGCCATCTCTCGGAAGCATGGTTGGATTCCCCATGTAACCAGCCGGAGCGGAAGGGATTTTAGTGGCACATCTTAAACCATTTTGCGTTCTACTTTATTTCCCAAGTAAACAAGGTAATGAGGTGTGGAGGTACTAGGTACCAAGTGGTAGACTAGGTGATTTGGGTACTGTGCCGCGGAGTTGTCCGGTAAACGAACTCCATTTGGTAATCGAAACTCGAAGCCAGACGCTCTCGGTCACAGCAGCGCGCTGATTCGCCCATACCCAGTGACGTCACCATTCGGATGTCTCACCTGTAGTACGGCGAGCACTTGCGCGCATTGGCTTGGGGTCAGTGACATTGCTGCCATTTGGAAGACGGAGAGCGCGTACTGGTTGAGCACCACGCCGCCGCAGAAGGTCTCGAAGAAGAACTGGACGAACATGAGCAGGCACGGCTTGGCGACGTCCCAGTCGGTGAAGATTAGATGGACCTGAGCAGAGGCCAACAACGCTCAACATGGCGCTCAGCATGGCGTGAGCAACAGGGCGCGTCTTCCGAGGTTGTCTGTTCCGATGCCGGAAGGGTTTACGTGAGCTTTTAGTAGCGAGTGGTGTAGGCGTTCGTACCTACTGGGATTGTTCAAAGTCATTGGGGTACAAGCATCAGCAGGCACCGTCGGTTGCAGTGCAAACAGTGCGGCACTGTCTTGTTTACGTCGCACTGAACTGGCTCACTCCAGAACGTCATTATCTGTTCATCGTTCGTAACGAGAGTCTTGCATGCCTCGGCTTTGAAACCATACGCTCCAAAAAAGGTGGTAAGTTTTCCTTCACCTTTGTGCTGGCTGTTACCCTGCTCCAAAGCTCCCCGCACGAGCCCTTTCTTGAGACGAGTCTTTGACGCATATCATCGTTTAACCCACAACCTTGCCACTCGCCTCTTGTGTCGTACCTCACACTCGCAATTTTCATATGCATCAACAATGTATCTGCATGCATATTCCGAAGCCCCACCTGCCGCCGAATGCTAATGTTGGGTCTGCCTCTAAGAGACAGCTGGATATCCTTGACCTCTTGTATGACGTCTGCCTTCTTGCCTCGGTAGAAGAGGATTGCCTTGTTGACCACGTCGGTGCCGGCGCCGCGATGCATGAGCCATCTGTCGGTGGCCAGCGAAACTAGTAAGCGCCATGGATGAGGCGCCACTCGGTAGCGAGCGATTGCAGCATCTGGGCAAAAGCGGATAATGGACACATGCGCAATGACAGGAATGGAGCTGCTGCGCTGTTGTCACATGCCACTCACATCATGCGTAGGGCGTAGGAAGACCAGGGGTGTGGTGTAAACATGATTGGGCACCTGGGTGAACTGGGCAGCAGAATCGTTCCGATGATCTGTACCACGGAAGGCACGCAGCCGCACAGTAGAGAGGCGTATCGCCACGGTATGACGGCGCCGATGGAGAAGTTAGCCAGAAGACTGAATCCAATGGCCACACCTGGTAGGTAGCAGAGCGTAGAGCGGTACCGGTTTGTTGTCACCTGAGAAGGGATTGGTTGTCATCTGACAAGAAGAATGTGACAGATGAGCATTCCAAAGGGAGTGCTTTCGTGCTATGCAGTCGAAGCCTGTACCTCTGCAGTATGCCTCTTCAATGTCCGGGAAAGAAGTCCCTTAGAGAGCATTTATTGTCTTCCAAATCCACGGATCACTCGCAACGTTCAAACGATTGAACGCGAAGTTAACGAAAAAGATGAAATTAACACGAAGTGCTGGACCCACTTTGGCATTTGCCATGCTTTTGGCATCCGTGACTCCCAACAGCCCCACCTGCGCCCCCCCCCCCCCCCCCCCCCCCCTCTGTCCCGCTCTACGAAGACCGACCAGCGAACGACAGTCCATGGGCTTCGTCCGCTGTATTTGGCGGCTCTCCTGCCGTGTCCCTCTCCGGGAAGGCGTGACCGTCCATTCTCTAGCTCTCCGCCGGAGATGGCGCAGGGCCACCCGGCGCCTATCCCTCCGATGTGGAGTCGTAAGGGAGGCTTTTGGGCCCACGCACGTCGCTGACATGGGACCTTACCGGCATGCCGTTCATGCCCACGTACCCCCTGACATGGGACCGTGCCGGCATGCCGTTCACGCCCACGTACCCCCCTGACATGGGACCTTGCCGGCATGCCGTTCACGCCCACGTACCCCCCTGACATGGGACCTTGCCGGCATGCCGTTCAGGCCCACGTACCTCCCTGACATGGGACCGTACCGGCATGCCGTTCAGGCCCACGTACCCCCTTGCTGCGATGCTGCGCTTGCAACTCCTCCGCTCCAATCGACTCTGTGCCATTTCCGAAGAGGACCTGACGAGGCCGCTGCTCGAGGTGCAGGACGACCTGACGCCTCGCTTCCCGTGTCACGTCAGCAAGGGTCATCGGCGAGAAGACTGCCCTGGAAATGGTGGTCGTCGCGCTTGGTGGGGTCTCCCAATGAGACACGCGCGCGCCGGGAGGATGACCGAGGTGATCTAAGTCGTTGGCGTTCAGGTGTTCTGGCAGCGGCTCGACGGTGGCGAAGCCCAGGGAATCTTCCACTCAGTGAACCTTGCAGCACTGTCTTACATTTCGGCACGCTCATCGTGCCCATTCGCGCTGTTGTGCCGCGAACTCACCTGGAGGTGCTCAGTGGCTGTTGTGCCGCGAGCTCACCTGGAGGTGCTCAGTGGCTGTTGTGCCGCGAACTCACCTGGAGGTGCTCAGTGGCAGTTGTACCGCGAGCTCACCTGGAGGTGCTCAGTGGCTGTTGTGCCGCGAACTCACCTGGAGGTGCTCAATGTCCTGGCTGACTGCAGAAAGGTAGACTTGGGCGTCTCCAGGGCCACCTCATCGGGGTATTGGTGCCATCTCTGATAACTGAGTGAATGCCTGTGTCTCTGCACTCGCCATTGAGTGAGTACAGATATAGAATGCGCCAAGGGCCCCTTTCCTCCCCCCTCCCCCCCAGCGCATTATGCAGAAGTTTTTCAGGAGGATCTCGCGCGAAATACGTCAGCAGACTTTTGTACGGCATACTGCAAGCTTCTTTTCTAACAGAGAGCAATGGACACCGTTTTCCTCGAGTTGGAGCCAGTCACCGGGCCCAGCACTGCGTCCTACGTGTCGGCGGAGTGCTGCGGCTCGCGCTGAGCGTCGTCAGCGACCTCAGCGCTGAGCGACGTCAGCGGCCGGGTGGGTCGGGCGGCGGTCGGAAAGAGCACCTGGAGAAAGCCATCTTCCGACGCTGGGCCAGTGTTGAAAGCACGCGCCGAGAACAAACCTTTCGCCAAAAGAGCACGATGAGTAGAGTGAACAGCCAGTAGACCTGCCCCTCCCGCTCCCTAAAGGGGTTCCACTCATTTAGTGTGAGGGTGCATTCACCCGTTTGTGAGCAACGGTGGTTATGCATATCCTGTACCAATATTGCAGTGATTATGTTTCTATTGGGGAAATTTCTGGGTTCCTACACTAAGCATAACTGAAATGATCGACGCAAAACCTCTGATTATTCTTTCATTATGCTGAAGATATTGTTGTGGCGTTTTTTTCACGATTGCCATAGTGTCACATGCCGCATTTGCCACATTGCCACAATGTCACATTGTCTGCTAGGCTAAGAGCTCTACCTAGTTGCGAAACTCAAATTGTGTATTTCAGGTGGCACTGTTTCGGTGAGGCCTGCTTACTTCTGAATGGCGCTATGTCCGGTTCAGCTGTTGCGATGTAGAGCCGTTCCGTGAGGCCTCTCAGTCCCGCGTACCTCGGCGACGTAGAGCCGTTCCGTGAAGCCTCTCAGGTCCGCCTACCTCAGCGATGTAGAGCCGTCCCGTGAGGCCACTGAGGCCGACGATCCCGCCAGCTATCATGGCGCCGGCGATCATCATGTTTCGCCCCCCGAGCGTCATCAGCGGCCAGGCCAGCAGGTTGAACGGCACGCTCAGTTGGATCACGCGCAGCACGCCCAGCCTGTCCGTCAGCGAGGCAGAAGCTACGCACGCTTCGGAGGGGAGGGGGGAGCGTGATGTTAGTTAGATGGACGACCACGCGCCATTCGTGCTGCGGCATCATTTTGGGAAATTTATCCATCTGTGTAACGGATTTGCGCCAGTGGTTGATGCGCAGGTTGCGCAGGTTGATGCTCATATCATGCAGGTTGATGCTCATATCATATCATGCATGCAGGCTCACCTGCGCAGGTTGATGCTCATATCATGGCAATGCGTGTATTATATTCAATTTTATAACTATGCAGTCTAGCCGGCGTTTTCACAAATGCTCCCACTGGTGTTTCATGTTCACTCAGCCATTCTGATAAAGTTTGCTGATGTATGCGTATCTGGACTCCTTTTCATGCCAAAGCGAATAATGTGAATTGTTGTGTCTGGTCCTCAAGCTGCCACCCAGGTAGTGCTATTGCGGTGCGATGGTTTTCCTGGTAACTTATCAAGGTTTTTTGTACAAACGCTTCTTTTGTGTCAATTTTTAGTTACAGTCTATTGCCATGAAGGATGTGCCAGCCTAACAGAGTGCATCGTTTTGTGAGCAACGGCTTTTGACCCCATTCTGAACATCTGACACAAAATACACATGTCTTATTCCTACCGAGCAACCGGTCCGAGTCTTGTTTCATTGCTAACATGCGGTCCAGGTTGATATTGTGTATTCTGACTGGTCGTTCTGTCCAGATAAATAATGGCGAATCTCTCCTCACCAACTGGCTCAGGTTTCACAAGGCGACACTTTGAGACAGCGGGACAAGGTTGGAAGTAGCAGCTCTGTGATGGATATTTAACCCAGGGTAGAGTTTGCGGCTCCGTACCGAACATCCTGCCGAGGTTAGAGATGGCCGCCACCATGGTGGCGTCGCGCAGCGTCAGCTGAGCGGTGGCGTCAGATGACTGCGACTCGGCCAGCAAGTGGGCGGCGAAGCTGAGCGTGGCGCCGTAGATGGTGGGCGTCATGGACATGACGACCGCCGCCGCCACCTGAGCAACAAACACAGCGACCATATCGTCACGGACATGTTGTTAGTTACCCAGTGTATGACTGACGAGGGAAAGTGACGTGTGGTTCAGTTTCGGCTTGAGCTTGCCGTGTATCCTGGCGCGGGTGTTTCGTCGCTCTCCCAATGTTTAAAAGTTATAACATGTGCCCTGGCATGTTGCGCGCTGATAGTTTGCGCCAGCGTTTTGTCATCTCCTTGATTTTGCATGTCAGCTTTGTCAATTTTTCAAAGTTCCATGTGTTTTTGCGAGCTCTGTACAATTATGTAGCTGCGCAGCGGTATCTTATTTCCAGGAAATAGTTACGTAGAGTTATTTGTTCATGAAATGTGGAACATCATGTACAGAACGGTCTTGTTTCGGTGTTGTGTATGTGTCTTGTAAACTGGTGTAATGTAGTACTTGTAGCCAAAAGCAATCTCTCCCTGGACATGAATACCCTGCCTCTTCATTAGGGGCTATATAATTGCACATTTTACTTCCTGTATGCGTGGGCAAAAATATATTATCTTCTTTGCACCGGGATCCGTTACGTCGTTCGCTTTATTGTGCAACATCCTGATTGGAAAGCCATAACTTGTCGGAAACTTTGGTCAATTGGCAGTGCACCGTTTCCAAAACTTGAAGTAATTTAGGTGTATTTTGTTCTGAATTGGAGGCTAGGTGAGACCATTACAGACATTGCTAAACGATGGAAACGACACTTCAGTGAAATCAGTAGCTTGAATTGAACTTGAGGCTGAGTGAACAATATGTTACTGGTTGCCCTTGATTACAAAGATGATTGAAGTTCCTCATATGGTAACAGTTGAACGATGGCTGTTAAACAGATAGAACTGCATATAGCACACGTAAGACAGAGCTGCACATCTTACATGTTTTGCTGACACCCAGGCAGTTGATGCAGAACGTATTTCGACAGTTTGGTGATAGTTGTGTTTGAATTAGAGGGATACTCCTTTGTGCCGTCACTGTATTGGATGAATCTCTCCACACACGCACAGTGCGGTGCAATGAACATAACTGTGTTTTCAATTGTAATGGATGTCAAAAACTTTTATTTCTCGTGCTGTTTTAAAACAAAACATGGAACTGCTAACCACGTACTTTGCGTAGGCAGTGGAGGAGTTTTTGGTGCAGTTTGGTGCTTCAGTCTCCTGCTTCCCCCCCCCCCCCCCCCCTCCCGCTCGTTGTCTGGTCCCTCCCAACGTTCGGGCCAGCCACGACTCAAAACGCAAAATACGTCCAATCGAGCTGAAAATCCGGCCTTTAAATGGTTTCGGGATCACATTTAGCCTTGCTGATGCCCTCCTTGCCCCCCCCCCCCCCCCCGCCCTTACCCCCCCCCCCCCCCCGTCCGACGCCTCACCTGACTACACAGTCCGTCACGGGCCATGCTGGCGTCCCAGCCGGCGTCGTCGCGCTGTCCGGTGTGACCTGTGTGGACGCTGCCGCGCCACTAGATCCGATCAGGAGTCGTCGCCACCCACTTCGGTGCGTGCTGCGGCACCGGCGAGCCGCTCCTGGCCACGGAGCTCGTGCTGCGAAATAATGCATGACCCGTGTGCTCAGTTATTCATGCTTGCACTTTCATCTCATGACATTTACTATTTTACGTATCAAATTATAAGAGTTTCACGGAAACCGACCTGGTAATTTCTTAACATAGGACCGTTAGTAGGCGTCAAAACAGTGTTTAGGTCATTTGGTGATCCGTGACATGAGTCAAGGTCTGGCGATTTAAAGACGAATTAATTGGCTAAGTTGAACCGATGGGCGAAGATGTGGTAAAGATCTCGTCCCAATAGTTTCGTAGTATGGAACCGTCAGCACGCCTAAAACAACGTTAAGGTCATATGGTGACCTGTGATCTTTGTCAAGGTCGTCAGACAAAAGAGAAGGATAATTTTATGGTGTGGAATTGAAGGATGAAATAGTATAAAGACCGGATGCACAGTTTTCCAGGTTGCAGGGTTGTCAAAAACTGCATTTTTATTTTAATTGGATCAATTCATGACCTTGATTTTTCTCTAAGGTCATGGTCTTGAAGAGGCTCTCCGTGAGGCACCACCATGTTGGAGATTGAGTGCCACAGTGATCCTGTGAGCAGTTGGGGAGGGTTAAAAAGCGTCTCATGCGGCCAATGGGGAGTTGCCAGTCTTGGCCCGCGTCTGGCAAGGGCGTATTTACTGCTATAGATATAAAAAAACGCCAGTTCTGACAAGCACGTGCTGCAAGGCCACCAAACCTGAGCAATTTTCTTGTGCTGCCAGACAACGGCTGCTGTAAACGCACAATTGGCAAGCATTGTCAAGACATTTAACACCGAAGTGGAATGGGTGAAAAAGTAGGAAGTGGGATGTGTCAAGGCATCAGCAAACCTGAACAGGACAGGAATGAGCCAGTGAGCCGTAAAACAAATGTTGACTGGTTATTAGCCCTCGGCATGGTGTTCTGTTCTGTTCCGCTGTCAAGCTCGAAAGCCTGAGGGAAATCACACGCATTGGCATGAAGCGCACATAAATAACGGGGGAAAATCACATTTTCCGTCCCCAAATCTGCACAGTGGGGCTGGAGATGACATGACGGGACAAAGCAGAAAAGAAGAGGATAGCACAGTACAGCACAGCACGGCACAGCACAGCACAGCACAGCACAGCACAGCACAGCACAGCACAGCACAGCACAGCACAGCACAGCACAGCACAGCACAACACAACACAGCACAATAGGAGAATGAGCGAAGAGAAATTCGTCAATATAAGTCGAGAAGAAATGCATCTTTCTGCCCTTCCTGTAAATCTCACTTATCAGTTCACCCCCTCCCCGCCTCCACCACACAAATAATGTTGTGAAACTTCGCCCTAGTCAGGTCTTCTGCATCAAATGGCCTCACAATTCCTGTGACGTCTTGTGGCACGCACTAGGCACACTCAAACACAGACACAGATCCATCACTCGCGAGGTTTATTGTGCCCTGAACAACGGGCATGTCATGGATATCGATGGACTCTCGCCAGCCCCGGGTCGTTGACCTGCGGCAGTCGCTGGGCAGAAAGAGGTGGAGCACACGGCTCCGGAGCGCGGGCCGGAGCCGAGCTCCGCAGACGGCGGGAGCTAATGGGCGGAGGCGAAGGTCATATCGGCAGCGGGTGGAAAATGAAGTAAATCCCTAGAGACAGCTACCTGATAGTTGACATTATTTGGACTATTTTTGGTAATTTTTGGCTGTTCAGCCCTTCTCCCGCAACTGATTTTGTGAGACTACACCCATAGTCTGTGCAGGTTTGTTTTTGGTCAGTCATCTAGTAGTCACTGGGATATTCTGTCTCTACTCCCTACACTGTTCTTCACCACTAGTGATCGTGATAGGCAAGAACGAACGTAAAGATGCTCCCAGGCTGAGGGGATCTGTGAAGGTAATCTGACAAGAGCCGCCTGCCTGAAAGCATTTGAAGGTTGCTATGTGCAACGCGCTTACCTCGCCATACATGGATGCCTTCTGAGCTTTGAGCTGGCTTCTAGCTTTTGTGGCTGTGCACCCACGCGCTACCACTCTATCACCATGACCCAGCACGAATCGTGCGTGTTTTCCCTTAGACGGCTTGCTTCGTCCTGCTGTGGTTCAGAGGGGTGTGGCAAACTACACTGGCGTTAACACGACGGCTTTCGGCTGGCTGGCGCGCCGAGCCAGGCACGGTTAGCCGCCGGTTTGTTTATCGGTGTGCGGTTGCATGGTTGTAAACATGTTTATCAGTTTCGAACGCATCGGTGTCAACGAGGTGCTGACGACGTAGATTTTCATGTATCTGTCCGTATTGTTTATGTATCTATGAAACTACTTATTATATGATCTTTACGTTCTTATCAATATCTTTATCTATACTTTATTATGTCTACAGGAATGTATACGCTCGCAAAGCCGTTTGACTTTAGTCAGGGGTCTTTGTTCAGCAACCCCTCGGGCCTAGTTTTTCCACTTTACCTGGGTCTCGCCGTGCCCCGTAAATTCTCAGGAGGCCATGCGGGGATCCTGAGCACAGAGGGGGTGGGGGAGATACCCTGTGGAGCAGCCGCAGCAGCCTCCCAACGCTTGCCTTTGGCCTGAATTTGTGATCCTGCGGATGCTTGTGACGACTTCACGTGGGAAGACCGGCCGACCAGGCGTCGCATTTTTGCGGCATTGGCTTGGAGCCAAGTTGGTTATGCGACGAGTGATCCTCGATGACTCCTTGATCAGCTTGTCGGCCCTAACAGCTCTAAGCTGGTCGTGTTTCATTATGCGGGGCATTTCGATTCACCTGACAGCGTTGAACCGCGCGGGTAAGATTGCCATCCAATGTTGGATACCCGGTAGGTAATGAGCTGGCTGACGCGACGGCGAAACGAGCGGCGCGCGCATCTCGCACCCGCGCGTTGCCCCTTGCCTCGTTGCCCTGCCGGCGCGGAACTTTTACTGTGCCATCACGGCATTTGTGAAAGGAAAATTGCAACGGTTATGAGATGTCAGCACCAACAGCAAGCTAAAAGCCGTCAAGCCACAGTTAGGGCTATGGCCGTCGAGCTCACGCGATGCGAGACAAGTTGTGCTTTGCCGAGTACGGATTGGTCACACGCACGCGACGTGTGGTTATCTCCTGTGTGGTGAATGGTGGCCTCAATTCCCTGGCTGTGATTGGCCGATTACGATTCACCATGTTATTCAGCTATGTCCGCATTTGAGCGAAGAGCGGTTACAGTATTTCGGACGAGGTGCTCCAGTTCTGACCTGTTCAAACATTTCTGGTGACGACTCTCGCGTTCGTGCCGCAGCTCAGTAGTTTTCATGTTTGGCTACTATCGGGTTTTTGGCCATTTACACACGTCGTTAGTCATTTAACCGTTATGGGCGCAAAACGATCCGAATAGTCGGCGCGCCCTCCACTCCAATCATCGTCGTCGCCGATGGGGGAGCTACCAGACGCAGTGTCTGCCTGCATCCCTGGGCCTTTGGCCGCATCCCGGCCAATCTGTGAGATGCTTCTGGTCATGTCTTCGTATTTGGAGGCGTTGTCCCCGCGGACGCGCGCCCGGAGGCTCCCACAGCTGCGCTTCTGGCGCACCGGCCCGCGTTTGGCGCGCAGGTAGTCCCTGGCGGCACAGTAGTTCCCCAGTGTGCCGTCATTTTTTGGGCTCCGATTTCGTAGGTGGGGATTCTGAGCGGTGAAGCAAAAAAGGGGATATTTATTATACACAACAACGCAACTTAGACTGCAGCCAGCTTCCTTGGCAGGGGTTGGCGTCCTGTCCCTTTCAGCAGGGACGAGTCCTCGACCTGACTGGGTCACGCCAGACCTCAGCTCACTTTCTCATCGTGGGAACCTGGCAGGGGCAGGGGCAGAAGCCCACAGGGTTGAAATCTCAATGGCCGGTGAGCCAAGAGGTTGCGCTCGTCAGCGTAGTGGATCTTTGGTGGTCGACTACAACAGGAAGAGTGGCAACAGAAACCCAGGTCAAGAAAGCTCTTTTATTACCACGTTCTAGGAAAATAAGCCAATGTACCATCTCCATGATACCCAGCCAAACTTTGAACCGGGGAAAGGTAGTCATGCCAAGCCAAGCACTAGGTGGTGGTGATCGACGAGGATGTGACCGAGTGGCTAGCTTCTCAGTGTGGCACGAGCAGAGCGGATCATACTAAGACACGGCAGAAGCGAAAGACAGGCGGATGTCTTCGTCCTAGCGATTGCCGTGCACAACATATCTGAGAGTAAGTCTTTTAAGTCAGGTTATGAGACATCAGGCAGTATTTCCCGACTCGTTCATTCATGCAAGGTCCTCTTTCGTGTTTCGTGTACCAAAAAGTCGGACGCGCCAGCCTTCTATGTCGAGGACGCGCCATCTGGGAATGCGAGTCCTCTTCGGTCCACGCTGCAGGGATTGCAAGGTGAAGAGACGACAGTGCCGGTTCTGTGTGAGTAAGGATGTGGCGGACCCTTGTTCCTGCCAGATGGCTCAACGAGGAAGAAATTGTTACAATGAACGGGATGCATCGTTTGTCTTTCTGGGAAGTTTCAGCTAGGTATGATCGGATACAACCACAGAAGACTTACGCCGTGGCAACCAAAACCTTCGAATCTGGTGCATATTGCGCATGTTAGTAAGATTGACGTCTCGAGTAAGCCGACTGTGGGCGAGTTTAGCTGTTTGCAGAAATGCTGGGTCTTGCGCTCATCCCCAGGCCGTCCGGTACGTCTGCAGCTCACGGTTCTTGTGAGTCTTGTTTCCATCCCGGCTGCGTGGTGGAGTCGGTGCATGCAACAGGAACAGTGACAGACGTGAGGGAGGGATGGACTCCTTTAATTCATTCACCGACTTGGATTCTTTCACTTGGTTCCTTTACCCAGAAAATTACCTGCGGAGAACTTCTTTCTGTCTTAGATAGCTATCCAAAAGGTTAAGCTCAGCTTGTGTTTAGCACCTGCCTTCGTGACTTCACCAAAGACTGCATAAATCGATAGTGATGGGCGCTGCATGACCTTCAGCAGTCGGTGCACCCTAAAACCCCAAATCATCATCATCATCATCATCATCATCATCATCATCACCAAAAACTGCTGCAAGCATGTCATTGCATAGATAGCCAGATAAGGGAATTAGTCGGTGAATACAATATGTCCTCCAAATTCTCGACTTCGCTGCATCAGATGAATACAACGTACAGCTTAAGTTACCCTTGCGAAAAGTCAAAGAAATATCAGCAACAGAAGCCGTCACATGTAAAATGCTGTCTCACATCAACAACAATAATGATAACAATCAACAGTAACAACAATTATCATTACTAGATAATTATGTTAATATTGCATTACTAGTTAATAATTATCATCACTAGAATACTATGCTGGGTTGTATTCCAAAGAAGCATATGTGAGTAGTCAATAAGTAGTGAGAAGAACATGATTCCCAATACACTGTGTTAAGACATCTTTTAGCTGGCATCTCAAAGAAGTATGCCTCTGAAGTAAACGTGACTGCGTGACATCGGCATCGGATGGGAATTCTGCTGGTTATGTTCTGACCGCTGTTGGGTCGCAGGTAAGCCAGGGAATAATAACATAACTCACCGTATATTGGTTTGGCTATAACGCAAGGCAGGTGGTGTGTATTACCTGGTAATTTACAAATGCGTCATAGCGTGGTAGTACCCCATTTTTACTTGATTTTATTTGTAAGCATTGTAGTGGTTTTCCTTCCGAACAGTGGTATGCCTGTTTGTCCAGTTTGCCTGCGAGTCTACGCCATCTTGCAGGTGGTTTTATTCTTGCGATCCCGCGCGTCCGTTATTAATTAAGCGAAGTCGCTGCCGATGTACTGGTGAAACGTATTTTTAGCTATATGACTTGCACGCTTTGGACGATTAAGCCTAAAGTAGCTAGATTAGCTTCATCGTAAACTATTGTGAAATCACCGCATCATAGAGAAAGAACACTTTTCGTTCTCAAGGGGACTGTTCTACATATGAAAACATCGGGGGAAGCATCAGACATGCTTGAAAAACTCTCTTGTAATTATTGGCTGCTTCAAGTGCAAGACGGCTTTAAGTAACAAATTGCGGCTAATTGGTGAATCTGGTCATCACAACGTCCTTGTTTGAGTGCATCATGTGGAACATTTGCATGCCGTCAGAGTCGCTGCCAAAGCTGCTGCGTCGGAGTTACGGTTGCAACGGACGTTGTTACTTGCTTCTGGTATTTCTGCACGCCGCAAGGTGGCGCCTTGAATTTATATTGTGTGCATTCAGCTAACGGGCGTCTGTGCGCGCATTTTGGCCTGATAATCTCGTATAGCTGTCTCGATGGTATCTTTTTGCTTGCATTTGCCGTTCCGGTTACGGTGCTTTTCTTAAGTTACTCCATTTTCAGGCCCATGTCCGTCATATCATATAGTTGCCCAAATTTGTCTGTTATATTTGGCGTCACGTAGTTCGTGATTGAGACATGAAGTCAACAGCAAAATTTTACTAATTAGTCAATTGCCTTGTGTCGTTCGGTGACCTCGTGCAACCTCACCGCAAACACAGATGCTTAAGTGGCCATACTCATCTTGGCGATGAGCGCAAGACGGCGAACGAGGTGGAGTGCCCGTGTGACGTTTGTATGATGTTATACATGTTTCGGTGATTTTCTCGTAGTCGGCGGGTCGGAGGCTGCACGATTTCCAAGTGCATCAAGCATAGAAACAATGGAATTTGAGGTCTATGGAAGGAAATTTCTGTGATCTGCCGGGAATGATCATGCTATCTCAATAGCCATCTCAGTTCGAAACTCCTCAGACATAATCCTCCTGACCAAGTACCTTTGGCTATTATTGGAAATCAGTCAGAGATCACTTTGATTCAGTTTTGAAACAGCAGTAGGTTTTTTTCTCTTAAATGCGTCGAGTCCCCTTCATGCACGATGCCAAAATTTGGAAGTCAAGCAAACCGGAAGATGAATGTTAGCGACCATCTTTAGATATGGCATATGCTGCAATGCGTGGTTGGCAGGTGGTGTAGTCGGGCAAAAATAACGTGATAACGGATAATTTTAGATGTCGAAATGCTGCATTCGATTTTCTGCAACGGCGGCGGCGGTTAACATCTCACCACACGACGGCCCTCTAGATGATTGTTATATTAGTAGGGATACGTCCTGTTATATTACTTATTTATTATTATTTATATTATATTATTATTTATTATTAGTATCTACCAGAGCTGCAAATGACATTTTCAGGATTTTCTTCGTAATCCAGTGTCCATTTTTAGCAACTTGTTGACGTCCTGCGCCGCGCTCGATCCTTGGTAGTTTCAAATAGCTGTTTTTATTCGTAATGCAAACTGTTTTTCATATGTTTTTACATAATATTTTGCATGCCGTTTGCTGGCCTTCTATTATTGGACAGCTTGTTTAGCTGACGTTTTGTTCTAGAGTGCCTTTGATTGGCCCAGAACCACATGTCGTGTGTGGCATGGATTTGGCGTTAAGTTGACGGATGTCCCTGTTGTGATCGGCTCGCGGCGTCCGTTGGCATCTCCGTTTGACCAAGTTATGTCGTTGAAGAGGCGGCGCTGTCCTCGTTCATTCGGCCTCGGGGATGGCACTTCTCTCCGAGGTCCTGGGCTCAGCATCTGCTGCGGTGTTGATCAGCATAGCGATAAAGTGCTGATGCGTCAAACACCTCGTGCGGTGTCAGACGCGCCTTCACGGTGTCGAACGTTGCCCTCACGGTGTCAAGCGCGCCCTCACAGTGTCAGACGTCGCCCACATGGTGTCAGGCGTCGCCCTCACGGGGCCAGGCGTTGCTTTATCAGTGTTGGTCGTCGCCCTTACGGTGTCAGGCGTCGCTTTCTCGGTGTCGGGTGTCGCCCTCACAGTGCCAGGCGTCGCCCTCACGGGGTCAGGAGTCGCTTTCTCAGTGTCGGTCGTCGCCCTCACGGTGGCAGGCGCTGCCGTCACGGTGTCAGGTGTCGCTTTCTCTGTGTCAGGTGTCGCCCCCACGGGGTCAGGCCTCGCTTTCTCAGTGTCGGGTATCGCCTTCTCAGTGTCAGGCGTCGCCCGTTCGGTGTCAGGCTTTGCTCTGCAGGTCTCGCCGTGGCTGAGAGACACCTCCTTCGCTGGCCGCTCCTGAGCCGCGGCTGCCAGCGCCGCCGCCTCCTCAGCGCGCCACTTGGTGCTGAAGTGTTTGAACTGCACCTGCTCCAGAGTTAGCCCCCGCGTCTCGGGCAGCAGGCAGCGGGCAAACACCACCTGCAGCACGTTCACGCCGGCCAGGGCGGCGAACAGGCCCGACAAACCCAGCGCCTCGCGCAGCACCGGGAACAGGTGGATGAAGGCCATGGTACATGCGCCTAATTCTAGGGAGATGACGCAGCCGACCATCTGTCGCACGGACACCGGGAGGGTTTCTCCCATATACAGATGCGAAAGCTGGGAGATGCCGCCAAGGCTCGCGGCGTTGGCGACGATGATGCCGACCATCACGAGCCAGGTGTGGCCGCCCAGCGCTGCCTGAGGAGGAGGAACATCAGTCATTGGTACACGACTTGTGATGGATCACAGCAAGCTTCATTTGGTACCTAGCGTCACGGAGCGTCAGTAGTGCAGCGTCATCACGAGCGTCACCGGTGGAAACTGAAGCATCACCGACATCGTCTGGGCGGCCGAATCATAGCCAGCAACACCCGTTAGAGCAGGATGAAGTGTGGCATGAGAAAACGCGATCATAAGCGGCGTCGCATGGGTCGGCGCCATCAGTGTCGCTGTCGGGGAGTAATGTCGTCACCGGCATGCCTGAGAGTGCAGCGGGATTATCACCATTCTCGCCGTGGGAGAAGGAGCACCATCGCCATTCGCTAGGAGCGGAGGATCGAGAACAGGATTTCCTGGGAGATCAGGATCAGCACCAACGGCACGGTAGATGACAGGATGGTCACCAGAGGTGGATATTTCTATTAGAGCCCTTTCCGCCTGTAATGACCATTTCGGGCGAGTTGGTGGATAACGGTGTGGCAGCGCTAAACGCACCTAACCTTCGAGACTAAGCCTGCACAGAGACCCCTTTGCGGGGTGAGCGGCTGGCGCTCGCAGTCTGACCTTCATGGCGCAGGTCAGGCTCGGGGCCCCGCCAGGGCGCCTGTCAGCCCACCCGTGGCTGGTGCATGCAGCCTGTTGCGGTCAAGCGGAGTGTCACGAGCATGCAGGACACAGCAATGAGGATACAGGGCGGATCGGTCGCCAGGATAGTGTCATGCCGGGCTTTCGTCACATCCACCTGTCGCTGTTCTCTTTTAGGAGGGCAGGGCTGCCAGGATGATTCGGATCGTCGGATTTCATCAGAACAGAAGACTTTCTGTTTTCGTCGCTAGTCTTGGCGATCTTGTACACGGACGCAAGCACGGATACACTCACTGACGCACCCTTGCATGTATACGTGCACATCCTGCACACACACATGCACCTGCAGACGCACACCCACCCGCACGCACGCACGCACGCTCACACACGCACACACAATTATGGACGCCCTATGCCCGTTTGGTCGGCGCGCGCCAAAACCCAATTTATCATCATCAGCACGCACAGCCCGCCTGTTACGTTCACGTGAGGACGTGCCTCGAAATGGAAATGGGCTGCCGCGGTCAGCTGCCCGAGGCCGGTCAGCACAGCCGAGCCGATGAGCACGGTGCGCCGTCCCCACCAGTGCAGCAGGAAGCCCGACACGCCGATGGCTGCCATCTGAAAGGGAAGAGCGGCGTCAGTCGACGCAGCAGGGCCAGTAGCCGCTGTCACGGGCGTTTCCTCTTGACATCCTAAAAAGCTTGTTTGGAATCTATTGAAAGCTACCAGTTTGTGGACATTCTTTAGCAATGTGCACAGTTTGAGGAAGGTCCGCAGAACTCTTCGTAGCTTATAGGTCAGTCCAAGTCGGCTGTTACATGCAAAAACATAGCGGGTGACCCCGAACAACGTCCCCATTTCTAGCGGTGAATATGCATGAGCACAGTAGTATTGTTTGCACTCGGTGCATTGTGATGTACAAAGATATCACGTGAGTTTTCTTAAAAATATATTTTTTTAGTTTTAAAAAGCTTAACATTTTAGCCCTACCATAAATAATAAGGCTGAAATGTTGCTCCTACGTGAGTGTTTCTGTTTTATAGTCCATTCAGCTGTAGTTATCGTCTGCGGAGCCGAGCAAAGATGGCTTTCGCGGTGGAAATACGTCACCCTTTTCAGGCCTGCTTTGAGGAAAAAGCCCGGCGAGGAGCTCGTTGTGACCGAGTTTCGTAGGTTGAGAGAGAGACTACACAGCCATGGACTGCTTTGTATTGAAACATGATGACACCTGTTCCTGGGTGAAAAGGCCAGGGTGTATATATTCGATAACAAGCCTATTGATGGCCTTTACTCAAGAAAACCAGCCCGAAACTTAGGCATATATGTATGTATGTATGTATGTGTGTATGCATATATAAGAATGATTTCACGTACGTATATATAACTTAACTTATGTTTGGTGCTGTACATCGTAACCGAAAGTACTGGTCAAAGCGCTATTCCAGAAGGTTTCCTACTTTTGATGAGCTGAAGGGGGCCATCCTAAAGGCACGGGAGGTGTTGCTAAGCACAAAAGTAGCAGTATCCGCCAGGAGAACAAGCTGCTAAATGCTGTCAAGAACAGTTATGTTGTGTTGCTCCACGACCTTGTTATCATATATCGTTTACAGTTAGACAATCCGCTCACTTCACTCTGCATGATCCCCTAACCCATTAAACTCATCGGCACATAGCTTACTGAATGGCAGGTTCTGAACGGCGTTATAATGGCGTCATGAATGCTAAGGTGACTATGAAATACTCTCCCCGATAAACCTTTCACCATTTTGGCGGGCGTGTAGCTCGGTAACTAGCGTGTCTGATGTCTTAAAAAGGCAGCATTGTGAACAACACCAAAAGGTCTTCAAGAGGGATATTTCAGTTTAAAACCGCACGTAAATGTGGAACACTGCTTCAACGGGCTCTGCTTCACGGTCAACATCCGAAGGCACACGTCCAAGGTTGTAACACGCGCGTTAACTCGCGTGCACATGATGTTGCCACAGTTCGGATGTCTTACCTGTAGCACGGCGAGCAGTTGCACGCATTGACTCGGGGACAAGGAGGTCGCAGCCGTTTGAAAGACGGAGAGCGCGTACTGGTTGAGCACTACACCGCCGCAGAAATTCGCGAAGCAGAACTGAACGAACATGAGCAGGCACGGCTTGGCGACGTCCCAGTCGGTGAAGATTAGGTGGACCTGAGCAAAGGCCAGACCTGCTTAGCATTGCGCGACTGGTCGGAAACATGTGCGAAATGGTCTGGCATGACGTCAAATTATTAGACGTGATATTTTGGTACTAATGGTGTATGTTTTTGTACCTAATGCGATTGTCCAAACTCGTTGAGTTACGTATATAAAATGGCATTCATGATTGTGCACAACAGTGTGGTGTTGTATTGGTCGCGCCATTCTGAACTGTTTCACTTACTTCCTGCTGTACTGTGTCAAACCTCGTGGAAAAAGGTCAATATTCAGACTGTCTTTGACGCGCATCTTTCAATCCACATCATCTTACACTTTTCAGATTGCCTTCTTGTTATGAATCACTGCTCCATCTGGTCACATATTCCGGGGACCCACCTGCTGCAGAATGCTGATGTTGGGTCTGCCCCTAAGAGACAGCTGGATGTCCTTAACCTCCTGTGCGACGTCTGCCTTCTTGCCCTGGTAGAAGAGGATTGCCTTGTTGACCATGCCGGTGTTGGCGCCGCGATGCATCAGCCATCTGTCGGTGACAAGCTGAATTAGTAAACGTTATGCCTACACTTGCCTGCCGCGTGCCGGCGAGCGGCGTCGACATTCGGACAAAAGCAAAGTCAAGCAGTCAAACCCCAAGAAATGATGGAGATGTTGTCATTGGGGCTCTGCGATGCTTTCAGCTGCTGATGTTATATGGCGTCGCCTACCTCTCACCCTGGCAGGAAGCGGGAACCCGTGGGGAATCGAACCCCGTACCTCTGGTTTCCCAGACGCGCAGTGGTTAACGGGGGCGCGTCGACTGCTACACTATCGGCAACATTATGATGGGGATGGAACCTTTGTGCTGTCATCATATGTCATTCATGTCATTCCCAGGGTGCACAAGACAGCGTAAATATGAGTGTGTACCTGGGCGAACTGGGCAGCAGAATCGTTCCGACGATCTGTGCTACAGACGGCACGCAGCCGCACAGTAGAGATGCGTATCGCCACGGTATGACGGCGCCGATGGAGAAGTTAGCCAGAAGACTGAACGCAATGGCCACGCCTGGTAGATAGCAGAGCGTAGAGCGGTACCGGTTGGTTGTCACCTGAGAAGGGATTGGTTGTCATCAGGCACGGGCAGACTGAAACGAGTGCGTACAGGGGATGCTTAACCTACGTGTAATCATAATTTTCTAAATGGCATTTTACTAAACATGGCGTAGTCAACACCCGAACACCATTTTATCCGACGTAGGTTGTGATGTCACAATGAACAACAATGCCAACCATCGGCCTTCAAGTCGTCTCAGTAGGTTTTCAAAGAAAATGCTATAGATGCGCGCTCCTGCGTCGCTGGCTCGTGTGGCTTATGGACCTGCCGCAGGAGGGTGATAGCTTCATCCACCATTTGGCCCGCAACCCGGCGGGTCACCTTGCGGACTATCGTAGTTTTTCGGGTCCTTAGTTGTGCGAGGTTTGTTGGGGGACAATGTGTTTCCGTGTTAGGTAAGGCAAGCTTATTTTAGTTCGGTTTTCCAGAATAATTCCTTGCTGATCCCGTCTCCCTCTCACAATCCGCGGAAGTCGCCTGCTTCTCCAATTAGTTAAGATGTTGACGAGGGCAGAGCGGCGACGGCGACGAAGTACGGGGATAAAACGGCTTTGGGTTAGCCATGCGCACCCCATCTCTGCCCCACCCATGGATGTTACCACCCATGGGGGCAGTATGGTCAAACATTTGGTCACCCTGGGCTGGCTTCACGTTTTGGCTGTATGAAATGGTTCCAGGAATGGATTAAACACCATAAGTGTTTAAGGCGTGATCATGTAAATACTCGCACTCCAGCCTCGTGCGCACCCCAACGTGCCCTTCCCTAACCCCACCTCGTTTCCTACCTTGAACACTACACCCACCACTAGCCCACGTTCACCTCGCTCACACTCACACCCTGCACTCGCTGTCATCCCTTTCCCCCTCCCCCACGCGTTTCCCTATGTGTTTGTGTCGGGTCGGCAAGCGGTTGACAGCCTGTGGACTTAGCACCGGGAATGGTGATTTTTGGGCGTCTCAGCTGTGAGGCAGAGGTGGCTGTGCATACTCTGCTTGCTCGCTGCGGATGGCGTCCATATCCTGCCCGTTCACCGCGGATGGCACACAATCGCCCGGCCCTACCTCTGCGATGCAGAGCCGTCCCGTGAGGCCTCTCAGGTCTGCGTACCTCTGCGATGTAGAACCTTCCCGTGAGGCCTCTCAGGTCCGCCTACCTCTGCGATATGGAGCCGTCCCGTGAGGCCTCTCAGGTCCGCCTACCTCTGCGATATAGAGCCGTCCCGTGAGGCCTCTCAGGTCCGCCTACCTCTGCGATATAGAGCCGTCCCGTGAGGCCTCTCAGGTCTGCGTACCTCTGCGATGTAGAACCTTCCCGTGAGGCCTCTCAGGTCCGCCTACCTCGGCGACGTAGAGCCGTCCCGTGAGGCCTCTCAGGTCCGCCTACCTCTGCGATATAGAGCCGTCCCGTGAGGCCTCTCAGGTCCGGCTACCTCGGCGACGTAGAGCCGTCCCGTGAGGCCTCTCAGGTCCGCCTACCTCGGCGGTATAGAGCCGTCCCGTGAGGCCTCTCAGGTCTGCGTACCTCTGCGATGTAGAACCTTCCCGTGAGGCCTCTCAGGTCCGCCTACCTCGGCGACGTAGAGCCGTCCCGTGAGGCCTCTCAGGTCCGCCTACCTCTGCGATATAGAGCCGTCCCGTGAGGCCTCTCAGGTCCGCCTACCTCTGCGACGTAGAGCCCTCCCGTGAGGCCTCTCAGGTCCGCCTACCTCTGCGACGTAGAGCCCTCCCGTGAGGCCTCTCAGGTCCGCCTACCTCAGCGATGTAGAGTCGTCCCGTGAGGCCACTGAAGCCGACGATCGTGCCAGCCATCATGGCGCCGGCCACCACCATGTTCCGCTCTCCGAACGCCATCAGCGGCCAGGCCAGCAGGTTGAACGGCACGCTCATCTGGATCACGCGCAGCACGCCTAGTCGGTCTGTTAGCGAAGCGGAGGCTACGCATGCTTCGGGACGAAGAGGGGGGGGGGGGGAGGCAGTAGTGGTGTTAATTGGATGGACGAACACTTGCCATCCATGCCTTAGCGCAGTTTTGTGAAATTGCATTTGTGTGTGCGAGTGGATTTTCGCTGGTAGCTGGGCACGTGCTGGTGTGCACAAAATTACAACACGTGCAGTACCTTGAATTTTTCTGCTACGCAGCCAAGCTGGCGCTTTTGCAAACGTTCACACTGATGCTCCATAAACCCGTAGCCTCTTTGGCGAGGTTCACCCCTGTATGCCTACCTGGGCTGCTTTTGATGCGTGTTGGAATGGGTACTGGCCTGGATGTCTGATAATGCCGCCATGTGGAACCCGAGCCAGTAACCAAAAGGTATTCGCGTGTATTGGCTGAGGTGCATGAGATGAAGGTAGTGTGTCTGGTCTTTCCTGCTGCTGCTGTAATAGCCCACTGCAACCTGCTGTAATAAGCAGCTACCTAAGCAATGAAATTGCATTGGGATGCGGGTAGCTTATGATAAATTTTTGGGTTTCTGTACCAGTGCTCAGTTTTTGTGCCAATTCGATTCGCAATTTATTGTCATGAGGATGTATCAGCATAACCGAACGGATCATTCTGTCAGTAACTGCAGAAAATGTTTCATAAATGTGTGTGTTCTCATGCACATCTCTCAAACGCCAACAGTGAAGCGCGCGATGCCTGGTGGACGCCATTTGGGCGATTCAGGCCGGCGAATCTATTCTGAACCTCTGGCACAAAACAGGGATGTCTGATTTCTTCCGGGCAATCGGTCTGGGTCATAAATGTTCCCTTGCTCAGCGTGCTGTCCAGGTTAAAATTGCGTCTTCCTACCGCAACATCGGTCCAGATCAATGATGGCGAATCCCTTTCGAAGATCCGACTCAGGTTTCACAAGACGACACTATGGGACATCGAGGCGAGGTGAGGGTCCGCGGCTACTGATGGGCCTTCAACCCTGGTCAGAGATGGCGGCTGCCTACCAAACATTCTGCCCAGATTAAAGATGGCTGCCACCATGGTGGCGTCGCGCAGCGTCAGCTGAGCGGTGGCGTCAGCTGACTGTGACTCGGCCAGCAAGTGGGCGGCGAAGCTGAGCGTGGTGCCGTAAATGGTGGGCGTCATGGACATGACGACCGCCGCCGCCACCTGAGCAACAAACACAGCGACCATATCGTCACGAACATGTTGTTAGTTACCCAGTGTATGACTTTGACGAGAGAAATTGACGTGTGTTTCAGTTTTGGCTTGGACATGGCGTGTTTTCTTGGCGCGGGTGTTTCGTCGCTCTCCCAATGTTTCTGAGTTCTAACATGTGCCCTGGGATGTTGCGTGCGTGGTTTGTCCAATGTTGTTGCGATATCTTTCATTTTACACGTCAGGTTTTTCGAATTTGTCCAATTTCGATTTTTTTATTCCGATTTTTTCGAAGTTTCAGGTGTTTTGCAAGTTCTGTACGATTATTCAGCTGTGCAGCGGTATCTCAATTCCAGTAAACAATTGTTTGGGATTATTTGGCAGTGAAAAAAGAACACTGTGCAAGAATAGCCTTGTTTCGGAGCTTTTTATGTTGGAAGCTTGTGGAGTATAGCACTTTTTGGTCAAAACCAATCTCGCCCCCGGCGTTAATTCCTTGTCACGTAATTAATGGCCATGGAATTGTGGATTTCACTTATTGTATGCGTGTGCAAAGCTGTGGCATGTTCTTTGCACTAGGGTTCGTTACATTGTTTGCTTTATGGTGTAACGCCCCGATTGAAAAGCCATGACGTGTGAGAAATTTCCGTCAGTTACCAGTGAGCTGTTTGCTGAACTTGAAAGCAAGATGTTTTAGGTGAATGATGTCTGAATTTGCGACTAGGTGAGATCGTTACAGAAATTGACACACGGTGGAAACGATACGTCAGTCAAATCGGCAGTTCAAAACGAACTTGAGGATTAATGACCAATATGTTTCTGGTTGCCTTCGATTACAAGGATGACTGACGTCCATCATAAGGTAACAGTTGAACGATGGCTGTTAAATAAATGAAACCGTGCATGCTATTTTTTTTACGCCCCGGCGGTTGATACAGCATGCACTTCGACAGTTTGGCATTAGCTGCTTTTTTATAGAAATTCCTTTGTGACGTCCCTGTGTTCGATGAGCCACGCAACATACAGTGTGATGCAATTGAAACGCATGTTTTGTTTGTCAAAAGTTTCCATTGTTTGCCCGGTGTTATTAAGAGATGGGACGGCTAACCACCTACTCCATGAACATGCAACCATAGCTAGACCATTGTTAGGTATATGGGCGCCACCACCGCAGTCGGCGCGCCCGTAAACTCCAATAAACAACAACAAAAATAAACTATTGCTAGACGCTTGGCAACATAAGACATTCCCTTTCAGGTAGTGGAGTAGTTTCTATAGTACTACAGTCTCCCCTCCCCCGAATTTCCGCCTGTAACCCCCCGCTCATGGCCCGGTTCATCCCAACGCTCAGGCCGGCCACGATTCAGAATATGAAATGTTTCCAATCGAGAAAAATCCGGCTTTTTAAATGTTTGGGAATTACATTAAGCCGTGCTGTGACCCTCATTACCCCCACCCCACCCCCACCCCACCCCCTACCCTCCAATCAAGTTACTTGGAGACGCCTTACCTGACTACACAGTCCGTCACGGGTCATGCTGGCGTCCCAGCCGGCCTCGTCAGTCTGTCCGGTGTGACCTGTGTGGACGCCGCTGCGCAACTAGACCCAATCAGGAGTTGTTGTCGCGAACTTCGGTGCGTGCTACGGCACCGAAGAGCCGCTCCAGACCACAGAGCTCGTGCTGCAAAATAATGGACGACTCGTGTACCTAGTTATTCATGTGACAACGGTTTTATCGAAACCTTCCGGCGAAGTCGAAAGCATATATCGTTCTACTCATCTTCAAAGAGGGCTCCCAATATGACCCGCTGAACAACGGACCCATCAGTCTAGCACCTATTGCAAGTCCCTAGATGTATCATTACGAGGCGCCTGTGTTCATTCTTGGAAGAAAACAACATCCTCACTGAACATCACTTTGTTGTTAAAGCAGAGACATCTGTAATGGGCCAACTGGTTTTTGTGTCCAATGGCATCTCGGATTGGCTTGGTGCAGGCATTGCTGTAGCCGGTCATGTTTGATTTTCAAAAGTTTTTGACGTTGTTTGTCACGCTATATTATTAGTCAAGCGGTCGAGCCTAGATGTTGAATCCCAGGTTCTCTCTTTGAATGTGGACTTCATCGTCGGCTGAACTTTGTATGTGCACGTGAAAGAAGGATTTAGCAATCCCCGGTCTTTTGCTGAGTGCGGTACCACAAGGTTTAGTTGTTGGCCCTATTCTCTTTCTCACACATGTGAATCACATCGCTTCCATCTTAGCTTGTCAGTACAAGACATTTGCAGTTGGCTTAACGGCATGCACGAGGTTTCTTCGGGACTCCATGACCCATCACGTGTATCACTCCATTTGTGTCAATGAAATATCGGCACGCACCACACTGTCAGCTTGTGGGGTCTGAAGCTTAATCACAAGCGCGTGGTCATCCGTTTCTAAGAAAAGTCACACAATCTCACCACGCCCCGCCACGGCATCGATGAAGCAATAATACATTTTGTCCTTTCCTGTCCTGACTTTCGGTGAACTTGTCGACCGAGGACTGAAATTTCACGAGTACATCGCAGTGCACAAAGCAGGAGGCCTGGCTGAAGATCTGAAAGTTACTTATTGTCGTTCCCTTGACTTCGTAATTCTCTCCCTGATGGGCTGGTGCCGCATGGAAGTCTTCATTCGTTAAGGCAGTGCTTCCTGGCGCCTTAGGCGAACTGTTTTGTGAGCCCCGCCCTGACCCCTCCACCTCCCTCCTCCAACCACCTCCCTCCACCTCCCTCCAGGCGCCCCAATGATCCTGCAGAATCTTCTGTTGTGGATGTTGAAAGTCAACAACATATGAATGTGGGCTAAGCGCCGTTCTTCGGCAATTTTACCCACATGTTTCGGATGCCGGTTGTTCGGCTGCTGACTGTTATCATGTAGGCACGCATCTCTTGTCACGTCTGGTCACCCCTGGTCACTTCTCGTCATCATCATCTGGCAATCTCTGGTCGACCCATTGTGAGGTCTGGCCTGATGACCGGTGCGTCTTGTGTGCACGGGTCCCTTTCATCTTTCTCAGGCCTTCCTATCGCGTGAATGCCATGAGACCGGAAACCCGAACAGATGAGTTGATCATTTAAACAGATGAGTTGACATCAGCCAAACATCGTCCGAACCAGCGGTGCGAAATTAGCTTAAAGGATGACTTTATCACAGGAGATTTAACGTTTGGCCG